>NW_021635272.1:0-159078 GCF_004799145.2 Neltuma alba
CCATTGCCTCCATTCCTTACTTGGTTGGCATTGGGGTTAGGATGAGGGTGGTTTTGTGGTAAATTAGCCATTATCTCTTGGTCAGTAGGTTCACTCTCACTAATGGATAGGCTAGATTCCACTGAAATGTTCTCTTGCTCAATCACCAACTCACTTGTCCCTCCAACTCTTTTCTCTCTTCTTATCTCTGTGAGTCTTCTCTCAATCTCCGGGTTATAGGGCACAAGCTTGGTTTTTCGTGGCATGCAAAATAAGTATCACAAGAGAAAAGTAACAAAATTGACTTGCAGCACACAAGTCAAATAAAAGTATGCAATGTGATGAATGCAAGTGATGGTCAAGTATGCAAGTGTATGGATGAGTATGAGTATGTATGGGTGGGGTGGGTTATTAGTAAGTATGCACAGATAAAAAAGCAAAATGTAAGTTTTTAAAAATTTCCAGAAATGTTGGCCGCAGCGAAAACAGGGGTTGGCCGCGACGAAAGTTGGCAGAGAAGACCAGATGTCTGATTGTAGGGAGTTGGCCGCGGCGAAAACAGAGAGGTTGGCCGCGGCGAATGTGTCCCGAGAGAAACCTTCGGTTTTTCAAATTTTGGCCGCGGCGAAAGAACAGGTTGGCCGCGGCGAATGTGTCCCGAGAGGATTCCCTCAAAAATTCAAAAGGTTGGCCGCGGCGAAAGATAATGTTGGCCGCGGCAAAATTTGACGACAGACTGCTTATCAGACACTGGACTTTACTGATGCAACGTGGAAGATGCTAAAAATCAAGAAAATCAATATATTTGTTTGTATTTCCAAAATTTTGATGCTATGCAAGATGAAAACCTATACTATGAACAAATATGCAACTAAACTACCCTAAATGCTACCCATAAAGATCAAAAACCTCAAAAGTCAATCAAATAGCACAAGCTAACCTAGAGAACCAATTTCTTGGCTCCCCCCGGCAACGGCGCCACATGAAAGAGAGCCTTTGATTTGTCGTTCGCTTAGAGGTTCTCGCTCAAAAATTTATCCAAGCTATGCAGTAGTGCAAACTCGGGTCGTTCTCTTTTGGGAGCCTAAATTAGATGTCTAAGTTAGATTAATGCTATGCAGAGTAATGAAAAAGGGGTTTTTTGATGTTTTTAGCCATTAATGAAATACCAAACTAAATGCAATTAATTCAAATCTAAGTTACTATGTTTTTGGATTTTTCTAAGATAGTAGTAATGAAGTGAAGTTAATGATATGTAATCTCTTGAATATAGCTTTGAAGCAATCATAGTTTAAAATAATTTTGGGAGTAGAAATCACCAAGTTTTCTAAATGGAAACCTTAAAGAACTCTTTAAGTCTAGGATCTTAATCAATGTCACCCATTTCATAAGATCCTATTAAGCCCACTTGGTGTGTGTATTAAGATAATTAATGCACTTGGTTAAATGCAAGCCCAGATCAACTCAACAATCACACATTACCATGCAAGACAGAGAGTATCAAAAGAGTTGCATATAAACATACATGTAACCACATGTATTGAAGCTCAAATTCATCACTAACTAATCCAATACACAAAATGATCATCCAGAATTGATTACAACCATAATCAAAATAGTTCAGCCCAAATTTACAAATCCTAAACCTAGAAATTCATAAATAAAGAACTATAACTTATAGATGAAGCTAACTCCCCTTTGAAGCTCCTTGAACTCATGCTTCTTCCACCATATTCAAGAGTTAAGAAGCTTAGCTCATCATAACTCTTGAATCAACTCCAACTAGGTATTGTTCTTCAGCCATGGCAGTAGCAGATGGAAGAAATGGAAATGGGATTAGGGTTTCTGAGGTGAAAATGAGAGAAGAGGATGAAAGATACGTTGGTGGTGGCTGAATAATGGTCATCCCCTCTCATCATACCCAAAATAGGGTTTCTAACCAGAAACTTACGTGCATGGGTCGGTTTCTGGGCATGGGTAGGTCAAAATTTCCCGAAATGGTCGGGTCTGAGATTTGCTGCTTCGAGATGTTCGCCGCGGCGAAGAATAGGTTCGCCGTGGTGAAACATGGTAGAGACCCCTTTCTTCACGGATGAGTTTTCGCCACGGCGAAATAAGATGTTGGCCGCGGTGAACTTTGGCAGAGGATCCTTTCCTGCTTCTTTTGCCTTGAGTTCTTCAATTCTGGCCCCAAATCTTTAGTGTCCTACAATAAAGAAGTAACAAATTGAAGTATCAATTGTCTTAGAAGTAATTGAATCCAATTAACAACCAATTATGACAATTTAATCCTCAAAATGACACTAACTTAAAGTAAGAACTATAAATCTAAATAAGCACAAATTTCATTAAAAAGGACCAGAAAGTATAACAAAATCATGGATAATGATATGAAAAGAGACTAAAATCTTGAGCTCAATTAAATTCCCCCACACTTAGACCTTTGTACTCCTGAACAAAGCTCAAGGATAATTCAAAGTGACACTAGCACAAAGAGAAACACTACCATGCTTAAAAATGAAGGTAGAAGATTAGTAAGAAATTCTCACAGAGTTGACATCAGTAAACAAGGATATGCTAAGAAAATGAGCACAATGGAAAATTAACTTAAAAGATTGATTAAGAAAGATCCATCTCACGGATAAGTGTTTCACTCTTAACTCACTTGTCTTTAGGGTTATTTCACTCCAAGTCTACTCAATCCAATTTCTACCATAGGCTTGTAATAATTCTACCTCTCCACCATGGGAAACAACTTTGCAAATCAAGAGGACTTTTAGGGGTCAAAATTTGGAATGGAGGTCAGTCGGAATGAATGAAATGAGAATGAGAATGAAAATGAAAATGAGTACGAACATACAAATTATTAAGACAAAATTAGTCTAAATAAAAACTTGGATAGAAGCTACTTATTTCTAGTATTTATATCTTTTTTTTTTTATAAACATACATCTCTTTTTCTTTTTTCTATCCCTTTTATATACTTTTTTTTTTCGTATGAGCAACTTCTCTCTCTTTTTTTTTTTTATGTGTTGTATGTATGTACTCAAGATGAAGGCTCAAAAGGGTTTGCAATGGTAAAATGATTGGGTTTGTGTTTGGGAAATGCGGGTATGAAATCGAATGCCTCTATCATTTTTACAAAAATTGATTCGCTAAGCTTCGATTAAGAATGAAAACAAGTTCTAGAGAAATATGAGATAAGCAGATTCACTCAATTCAATAACTTAAGGTTCAAAAATCCTTCCAACAAGGCTCAAATCTCAATTAGTCAATCTCAAAAGTTAACAACCACATAGTCATAATTTCAAAGCACATCATCATTACTATCTGTCAAAAACATGAGAATAACTAGCCTAAGTTCATCCCTCATTTAAAAGCATGGAAAATTTTCTAAAGCACTAGTATAATTTGAACTTTTCTACTAATTTTAAAAAGGATGCAGGAGTATGAAGATTCTAAGCCGGGAAAATTTTTGAAGACCAGTGAGATTGCAAGGAATTTGTTAAATTATTTTTTTTTTTTTAGGGTTTTGCCGCGGCTAAGCAGGGGGTCGCCGCGGCGAAGTATGGCCGAATGGCTTATTTGCGTGAAGAAGAGGAGGCTTCGCCGCAGTGAAATATGGCAGAAAACGAAAATTCCTGTGCAATTTCAACTCTTCAGCAACTAAACTCAAAATATTCACAATTAAACCAATCTATCAGTTCAAAAACACCTCAAAATCATCTAAATGCATGGATGCACGAGAAACATTTGCTAAAATCCACAATATAGAGCTCCCCCACACTTAAACACAACATTGTCCCCAATTGTGAACAATGGGAATAAGTGACAGCAAATAAGAGCAAGGAGGCGCAGAGGTGAAAATAGAACAAAGATTAAAGCAAACTAATCAGAAATCATCCAAGTGAACAAGTGTAAAGACCAATGAGGCATAATAAAGGGTAAGAAACAATCCAGCCTCAAAACAACACATGAAACAAAAGAACAAATGAAAACAACAAAAAACCACAAAACATAAAACTCAGACACTCGAGGCATCTGGAATCTGGTCATGCCCATCATCATTGCAAACTTGGCTTCAAACTCCTCACGCATCTTTTGCATCTGCCTTGTGTTCTTCACTGAGTTGAACTCGAACTCTTTCTGTTTCTTCTTATAATCATCGATCGAGTTCCTCTTTAGATACCATGTCAGCGGAGGATGATCCAGTACTTTTTCGAGAACCAGGACTAAAAAATTGTTTGATGCCAATTCCTTTAGGGGCCCCTCTGACTCTGCCGAGATGGTCAGCCTTTCCAATGGCAGTGGCCAAGATGTCCATCAGCCCATGAGGAACAAATGTACCTTGGGATAATTGCTCCTCAAGTGTATCCTGTAACATTAAAATAACAATTTCAATTTAACATAATTAAAAAAACAATTAATGAAGCATAATGCTAATATTACTTACAATTTTCTTAGCAACAATAGTAGCCTCTGGAGTGAGATATTGACCCTTTTTAATCCTTACCGCCTTCCATTTTTCTTGGCGAGAAGGACGGTCGATAGGTGGAATGACTCCAGTAGGATCTAAAGCAGCAGCCATTTCTGCACTCTTTTGCCGCTCCTCCATCATGATTCTTTCCAACCCACCATACCCTGCAAGAGACATGGTATATGGGTACACATTCAGCTCAGATATTTGCTCGTTCTTCCTACTTAGTGCCTATGACAATAAAAACTTAACAAAGTTAGTTTAGTTAAATATAATATAAATTGATAAAAAACTAAGTTTGAAGAAACCAAACCTGAAATGCAGGGTCTTGACGTTGCTGCATAAACCTCTCCCATGCCTCGTCACTAATAAAGAGTATCGTTCTTGAGGATGCTTGCCCGTTCTTTTTCCATGAAGATAGTCTCTTGTAAGCATGGATTTAAAATCCCTCCACCAGTCATCGAGTTGCTTATACAAACGGTCTCTCATCTTCTTCAGTTGCGGGAATATCAAATGTCAGCTACAATATAATACAATAGAGTTATAAGCAAATAATCAATTATAATTAATACTAATAAATTAAGAAAAGAATTGTAACGTACCAAAATATCCTCCCACATTTTTTGTTTTAAGTTTTATCTACCATCTTCCAATAGAGAATGTCAATCCTAACCTTACTGCATGCGAGATAGCCCACGTAACTAGTAAATTTAGCCCCTTCAGGACCTATAGGTTTCAAATCAGCGTCAAAGTGTACTACAATCCTCGGGGGCTGTGTGTTCTCATCACGTAAGGCCAACTTCTTCATACGGGTTGGCCCTCTACCTCTTTTCGCTCTATGGAAGGAGTTGTCATCTCCAGAACCCTGTTGGTTAGATCCATCCATTTCCTGTTCAACAAACAAGCAATAAATATTAGAATAAGTCCCATATAAAACATCAAGTATATTTAAAAAAAATCACAAATTTTAGGTCTTACAACGATTATCCTCCTAAATTCCTTCACAATGATCATCCCTAACTGCATAGTCATCATCTACCAAATCTAATTCAGTAATTTTAGGTCGAGTAACTGTGAAAGGTGGGATTTCATCAAGATTGACCTCTGAGTCACTGTCATCTCCACTAACTCCTTGCCTCTTACCTTAGAGCACAATAGATAATTTTTTTTTGCTAGATCGGTAACATAAAACACTTGTTTTGCTTGATTTGCCAAAATAAATGGCTCATCTCCATATCCAATCCTCTCAAGATCGACTGAAACAAAACCAAATTCTTCATCAACTTGCACAGCACTATTATTAACCCACTTACATTTGAAGACGGGAACTTTAAATTTGGTATAGTTAACCTCCCATATCTCTTCTATTACTCCATAATAGGACATTGACGCTAACATTGGATTTCTATCTTTTGAACTAGCAAAATGCATTGCTTCAGCTACTACCATCACCCCACTGTTCTGCATGGTACTCTTATCATCTTGGGTTTTGTATATAAAATGAATAACCATTTATGTCATATCTCCCCCAACACACAACCTCAAAACGAGGCCCTGCAGCTAGTCTCTGTATTGTTTCAGAAGGATTACCATCCTTTAACACTTGTTGCTTAAACCACTCAGCAAATGACTTGTTATGCTCGTTGGCTAGTTGCATATCGTTCTTTCTTGGATTCAAGTTCTTCAACATATTCTTGTGAGCATTCAAGTAAGGCAAAACTTCATCCGTGTTGTTTAAAATATATAGATGTGCCTGCATTACAACATCTCTTGACATAGACCTCACTATGACACCCCGTGTTCCCTTGCTTCTCCCCTGATCATGTCGAGATTGAGGAAGTCCAACTGTCTTTACCTTATCAAGATATGCATTGCAGAACTCAGCTGCCTCTTCAGCTATATATCTCTCAACAATTGATGCCTCAGGCTAATAAGGATTCTTAGAGTACCCTTTTAGAATTTTCATGTATCTCTCAAATGGGTACATCCACCTTAAACACACAGGGCCGCAAAGTCTTATCTCTTATACAAGGTGAGCTATCAAATGGACCATAATATCAAAAAATGAGGGAGGAAAGTGCATTTCCAATTAGGAGAGGATTACATGACCTTCATTTTCTAATTCATCTAACTCAACAGGATCAATGACTTTGCTACAAATAGCGCTAAAAAACATACAAAGTCTTGTAATAGTACTTCTCATATCGGTTTTCATAATGCCTCGAATAGTAAGTGGAAGTAATTGTTGCATCAACACGTGACAATCATGAGACTTCATCCCCGTTATCTTCAAATCATGTATTGAAACAAGTTTGTTCAAATTTGAAGAATAACCTTGTGGCACATTAAGGTTATTAATAAAACCACAGAAACTTGTTTTCTTTGCTTTTGATAATGTGTGCGCAGCTGGATGTAAATAAGCCTGTTTACCCTCTCTTTCTTGTGGGTGGAGGAGTTTTCTTATTCCAATTTCGGCCAAGTCACGTCTTACATTGATTCCATCCTTAGTCTTTCCACTTATATGTAAAAGTGTACCAACAGGACTCTCACACACATTCTTCTCCACATACATCACATCTAGACTATGCCTCACATCAAGACTCTGCCAATATGAAAGATAAAAAAAGATAGATCTTTTTTTCCATATATTCCTCTCACCGACAGTCTTCTTCTTCTTCTTAGCAAAGACCACATTAATTCCCTCCACCCGCTGATAAACTTCTTCTCCAGTTAATGGTCTTGGAGCCATTAAATGCCTTTTTCAATCTACGGTAAGGGTGATACTGACTAAGAAACCTTATGTGCCCAAGGTATACTGTCTTCCTGCCATGTTTAAGTTGCATATAGTGGGTGCCTTCTTCGCATATCAGGTATGCTTTATGTCCTTTAACACTGTATCCTAACAAATTTCCATATGCTGGAAAGTCATTTATCGTGGTAAAGATCATGGCACGTAAATTGAAGGTCTCTTGTTTATATGCATCAAACACATCAACACCTTCCTCCCATAATGTCTTCAGATCCTCAATCAAAGGTGCCAAATACACATCGATATCGTTTCCCGGTTGTTTTGGCCCCGAGATCATCAAAGATAGCATGATATACTTTCTTTTCATACATAACCAAGAAGGCAAATTGTAAATTACGAGGAGCACTGGCCAAGCACTGTGTGTGCTACTAAGATTAGCATACGGGTTAATTCCATCCGTACAAAGCCCTAGCTGAAGGTTTCTTGGCTCGCCACCAAATTGAGGAAATTTTTGATCTATTGTTTTCCATTAAGAAGAATCCGCCGGGTGACGAAGCTTTCCATCACATATTTTCTCATCGAAATGCCATCTCAAGTTCTTTGCATCTGTGGCATTAGCAAATAGACACTTAAATCGTGGTATTATTGGAAGATACCACAGAACCTTCAAAGGAGAACCTTTGGTCATCTCATTATAATCACTGTCATCTTTCTTCATTTTGTATCTTGAAGTCCCACATTTAGGGCACTTATTCAACCCTTCATAATCATTTCTGAATAATATGCAGTTATTGGGACACGCATGTATCTTCTTATATTCCAAACCCATCGGACACAAAATCTTTTTTGCCTCATACATTCGTTTCGGAAATGAATTCCCTTTGGGAAGAATATCACTCAGCAATTCAAGCAATTCCGTAAAACTAGCATCGGTCCAACCATTTCTTGCCTTCAAATTCATCAGTTTCAATACGGTTGTCAACCTTGTGTAATCATCTTTGCACCCCGGGTATAAAGGTGTCTCTGCATCACTACACAAAGTTTCAAAGGTGGAAGAGAAATGTGTAGAGGATTCAGACCTTATATCACGAAACATATCCGAAATTCTATCACCAAAGTCTTCATTCACAACCTTCTCATTTGCAGACAGTGTAGTCTTTCTAATTTCTCCATGCCATATCCAATTTGTATACCTCAAATTTATCCCATCACAGATAAGATGCTCTTTTATCTCAGAAATACTCCGTCGACTATTGTTTAAACATTTGACACAAGGACAATAGTACAATCCATCTCTTTTACTAGGGGCATTTCTCTGAGCAAACTCAAGAAAATTTTCAACCCCGTCCTCATATTCCTTGCTAATTCTCTTAGCTTTCATCCAATTACGATCCATTGTTCTACATATTATTTAAACAACACTTTACTATCAATCAAAATTCATATCAAAGAAAAAAAAGACCAAATAACAAACAGATTATTTATTACTAAATCCTTATATTTATTACAAAAAAATTACCAAAAATTCGAAATAAATATCAAAAAATTATAAAAAAAAATTTAAAAACTTCATAATTAATTAACTCCAAACATTTAAACATATTTCTAATACAGTATATAAGAAGGAATTAAAGTTTTCTCACATCCAATGCCTACCAATCAACACCAATCAACGGTTCAACCACATAAAAAATGCAAAATGAACAATATAAGCCAACCACAATGTAAAACTAACAAACCCATTTCATATATAATAGATTTTCATGGCCAAAACATTCAACAAACCAAGAAAAATTGAAAAGAATGAAAGAAGAGGATACTCACAAAGCAGAGAAGATTCAAACGTGAAATGAGGGCGTTCGAACGGCGGGGGACGGCGGGCACGCACCACAACCTCAATGGAGGAGTTTAAACGGCGGGATAGTGGGGGGTATGGCCGGTTTTCTGTGGTGGGACAGAGGGGACCACGGTCGAGCAAGAATGATGCTTAATGAGGGGCGTTTGAACCACGGCGGATGGCGGCAAGGCACCACAAGCACAATGGAGAAGTTTAAACAGTGGGGTAGTGGCGGGAATGGCCGGTAATGGCAGTTTCTCGGTGGTGGGACAGAGGGGGACCACAGCGCACTGAAGAAATGAAAACAAAAGAGATGGAAAGTGTTGAAGGAGAAGGTAAAGTGACTCACTTTCCACGGTGGTTATTAAGAAAACCGCCGTGGAAAGTGAGAGCCTCTTCAACTTATTTACAAAAATGCCACCGCCTTTTTTTCCACGTCGTTTTTCTGCTTAACTGCCGTTATTTTGTGATGTTGAAAGTGTTTTTTTCTAGTAGTGCCATTTACTCAACCCTCCATGATGCCATCAACACCCCCAAACTCACCAACAACATCATTTTCCCTACCTAGTCACTGACCTTTTTCGAGCTGCCAATGTCCCTGAGTACAACAATGACAGCTACTTTGAGCCAGCCCCTTTGTTTCAATATGATCGCCTTAAACAGCCTGTCATTGGACCACCTCCACCCATCCACCCTGTGTATGATGTTGGCGCAGAGCCTGCAGCTGGTGCACCAGCTTTTGAAGCTCAAGAAGAATAGGAAGATCCAGAAGCTCCTAAACCTGTCACCTTGGACACCTTGGCTGATGATATTGATGAGTTGGCAGACCATGTCCACCAGTTGCGAGTCACCCTCCTTTGAGAGATGAAGAGGCAGAAGGACCGCGATGCTCTGTATGATCAAGACCGACGTTACCACCATCATGTGGATGCTTTGATTGCTGACCGGTTGAACTTTATCCTACCTCTCGAAGAGGAAGACCCTCAGAGTGGAGCTGGGACATTTAGAGCGGCACTTCTGGTGCAGGACCATCTGGGTCTGGGGCGGATGATACTGGGACACAGCCGTAGCTCTTTGTTTGTGTTTTGTTTTCTTTATTGTTCTTTAAGTTTCTTTTTAATTGGTGTAGCTAGTTACTTGTTAAACTTTTTGGATGTTACATTAGACGTTGTTTAACTCTTTGGCTACTGATGGCCTTTTCATTTTGCTGTTACTCTTACATTGGTCCCAACTTCTATTTTCCTTTTCCTCTTTGTTTTGCATGCAACCTATCACCTTCTCCCTTCTTTTTGTGAATTCGATGTGTTATGCTTCAATTTCAATTGGACTTCACAACTTCCGGTTCACTTTGTGATTGGTTTGCCTGTAGTGATTTAAACATTGAGGATAATGTTGTGTTTGAGTATGGGGGAGGGACGTATTGTGGATTCTAGCATATAATTCTCATGCATCCATGCATCTATTTGATTTTGAGTGTTTTTGAACTGATAAATTGGTTGAATTGTGAATATTTTGAACTTAGTTTTTGAAGAGTTGAAAATTACATTATATACTGCTCTCTGTCACCTTTCACCGTGGCAAACATTGATTTCACCGCGGCGAAAACCCCTTTCGTCAGCGTTAATTTAGCTCTCAGTCATACTTCGTCGCAGCCAACTTATGTTTCACCGCAGCGAAGCAGGCCCTATCTCCAGGATTTGCTCTCTGTGAGCTTTCGCCGCAACGAACCCCAAAAAATATATATATAATAATATTAATAAATAATAAATGCTTTGCAATTTCAGTTGCTCTTCAGAAATTTTTCCTGGCTTAGATTCTTTATGCTCCTGCATCCTTTTGAAATTGATGGAAAGTTCAAATTGTACTTGTGCTGTTAGAAAACTTCTATGCTTTGAAATGAGGGTTGAACTTAGACTAGTTATTCTCATGTTTTTAATAGATAGTAAATGATGATATGCTTTGAAATTAGGACTATGTGGTTTTTAACCCTTGAGATTGATTAATTGAGATTTTAGCCTTGTTGGATTTTGGGCCTAAAGTTATTAAATTGAGTGAATCTGCTTATTTCATATTTCTCTAGAACTTGTTTTAATTCTTAATCGAAGCTTAGTGAATCAATTTTTGTAAAGATGATAGAGGCATTCGATTTCAAACCCTCACTTCCCAAACACAAACCCAATCATTTTATCATTGTAAACCCCTTTAGACCTTCATCCTGAGTACATGCATGCAATTATTTTGTCATTATTGTATTCTGTTAAAAAAAAAAGGAGATAGAAGAAAAAGGAGAGTTGCTCAAATAAAAAAAAGAGAAAAAGCAAAGAAAAGAAAAGATAGAGATATAAAAATAATAAAAATAAAAATAAGTAGCTTCTCTCCTATTTTGTTTAGGTCAATTCTGTTTTAATAATTTGTATACTTGTACTCGTTTCTGTTTTCATTCTCATTTTATTCATTTCATTTGGCCTTCATTCAAATTCTAACCCCTAAAAGTCCTCTTGATTTGCAAAGTTTGCTTCCCGTGGTGGAGAGGTAAAATTATTACAAGCCTATGGTAGAAATTGGACTGAGCAGACTTAGAGTGAAATAATCCCAAGACAAGTGAGTTAAGAGCAAACACTTATCCGTGAGATAGATCTCTTTTGATAAATCTTTTTGGTTAATTGTCCGTTGTGCTCATTTCCTTAGCATATCCTTGTTTTACTGTTGTCAACTCCTGTGAGAATTTCTTACTAATCTTCTGCTTTCATCTTTAAGCATGGTGGTGCTTCTCTTTGTACTGGTATCTCTTTGAATTATTTTTGAGCTTTGTCCAGGAGTGCAAAGGTTTAAGTGTGGGGGAATTTGATTGAGCTCAAATTATTCTTATCTTTTTATTACATCATCCATGGTTTTGTTGCATTTTCGGGCTCTTTTGGCTATAATTGAGCTTATTTTAGATTAAGAGTTCATGCATTGAGTTAGTGTCTTTTTGAGGGTAAAATCGTCATAATTAGTTATTAATTGTATTCAATTAATTTCTAGGACAATTGATGCATTAAATTGTTGCTTTTCAGTGTAGAACACCTGAGATTGGAGCCAAGGTTGAAGACTCAAGGCACACAAAGCAAAGAGGAGCCTCTGCCATGGTTCGCTGTGGCAAACCCACCCTACACCGCAATGAACCCCTCGTATCAGCACATTCAGACCCGACCATTTCAGGAAAAATTGACTTGCCCACTTCCATAAACCGACCTAGACACGTCATATTCGGGTTAGAAACCCTATTTTCGGTATGAATGAGGTCACACAGAGATCTAGCCACCATCCATATTTTCTCATCATCTTCTCTCATCTCTCCCACCAGAATCCTAATCCTTCACCTTCTACTATCATTTTCATCCATGGGCAACACTGAGTCAATTTCAATGGAGATGTTTCTGCACACCATGAGTGGCTAGGCTTCCTCCAGCTCTTGAAGATGGATGATTGGCATGAGTTCTAAGAACTTAAAAAGGGGAGTTTCAATTTCATCTTAGTTTTAGCTATGTATTTATGAATTCCTAGGTCTAGGATTTGTAAATTCTTAGTAAAAGACTTTAATGATCTGTAATCATTAGTTGATGATTCAAATTTGTAGTTAGATTGGTTAATGTTGGATTTCATGCTTCAATATATGTAGTTACATATATGTTCTTTGTAGCTTTCTTGATTCTCTTCATCTTGCATGGTCATGTTTTGATGATGAGTTCATTTTCTGTTGCATTGAACCATTTGCATTAATCATTCTTAATTACACATTAGGGAAGCTTAACAATGTTTTCATTAATGAGTTCATTAATGTAAGCATTGGACTCAATGAGTTATTGAGGTTGTTATCAAGAAAACCTAATGAATTTATAAAATTCCCACATCTTAAGAGAACTATGATTGCCAAGAATCCATTTTTAAGAGGTTTTATCAATTGATTCAGTACTTGATTTCCATCCATTTCATCTTAATCTCCCAAAAATCCAAAAATACATTTACATTCTATTGCATTTTATCTTAATTACAAGTCTCAATGAAAACCCCCAACCTTTTCCAACTCAATTTGCATATCCATGGCACTTAATTAATCTAGGATCATAATTTCGGCTCCACAAGTGAAACGACCAGAGGTTGTGCCTATAGTACAATCCTTAGATTAATTTTGAAATTGGCCCCAAGGTGTAAGCAAAGACACGTCAAGGCGATTTCAAAGATTAATTAAAGAGGTGACATATGGCTTAGCATTAATGTTGGTAGTTGAGATATTTTAGCCTTAAATCAACGCCTCCTCCCCCATTTTTCAAATTGCATTTTTGGCCAAAGGTGAAAGGAGAGAGAGAAAGAGTGATCTTGAAGAGTGATTAAGGAAGAACGAGCAAATTTGATCTGAAGTTGTATGGTTGAAAAATTTTGTTTATCCTCTATTTTATTGCTGGCCAAAATGTTCTTCATTTAGGGGAGGGAGTTTTGTTGTTCAAACTTGTTAAAACACTTCAAATCTTGGTTATTCCAAGTGGTTTCAAGTGGTTGTAAGTTATTTTTAAAAAGATTTCTTTGTTGTTTCTCAAGAGGTACTGTTTGGCCAAGAAGGAAACTGAACCTTAGGATGAGTTTTTCAATGTTTTGATGCTTTCATTGTGCTTAAAATGGAAAATAGTACAGGATAAACCTAATGAACAAGTGTTGGCAGCATTAGAATCAAAGTTGTAATTTTTGGTACCTAAACCTAAGTGTTCAGCCAACCTGAATGTGGAGGAAGGAGTGTTCTTTTCCTAAATCCAAGTACATATTTGGAATCTACATGAAAAATCATGTAGGAATGAACCAAGAAAGAATTTTTAGGGTTAAAGAAGCAAAGCGCAAAAATTAAAGAACAAAGATTGAAGCTTTAAAGGCTAAGGAATTACTTGAGTTTTGTTATTGATTTTATTATGGTTTGGTTGGTAATCTTGCTACCCCTTTTATGAATTGTAATGTTAGGGTTTGATATTTGTGGAGGAGAGGTAGAAGATCAAATAATCAAAGAGCTTTTGGATCACAATAGTAAGACTTAATCAACTACTAATGTTAACTTTGCATTGATTATTGTGGCCTGAATGCTTGCTATCATGTGGTTGAACTATGATGATTGTGATGTGGTTGCTTCTTGCATTTGTTACATGGCCTTGCATGTTGAGGTTGTCTATTTATAAGAAGATTAGTTCTCTTATGGTAGCTAAGGTTTGTAATGCTTTAATGATGATGCATGTTGATGTTGTGGTTAATTATTCTTACTACTGGGATTTCATTGAAATCTCACCCTCCCAAAATAATCCAACATTTTAAGACCTAAATCATCCAAGGAAAAGCTGCAAATTCAAGGTGATTATGGTGTTAAACCATAAAAATCATTTGACTTTTGGTTGTGTATATTTATTAATGTTGTGATGTTGTAACCCTAAGTAGGCTGTGAACTTAGAGTAGCGTTTTGATTAAGGTCCTGAATGAATTTTATTACGAAATTTGGTGTTCTTAAAGGTCACATCCTGAGCTTCAATTTGATAGGTAGTATGTTAAAAATAGACAATTGTGCGCTTTTTGGTGAATTTTCAAATTTAAGGTTCAAAATCTGAAAAAAGGGTTTTTACCAAAATGATAGTGGTCACTTTCCTAAAAAGCTAACACTTTTCCATAAGGAACTAGGCCAAAAGATTATTGTTTTCTTGAAAGGCTTTCAAAGAGCTTTTCATAGAATTTTGAGCCACTTCATTTTGATTTTTCTAGATTAAGTTATGATTTTTCAAAGTTGGACCAGAAATCTAGAATTTACCAAAGGAACAGTGATTTTCTGAAAAGTAACGTCCTAAATGATATTTTTGAGCTCAAAACCATCTAATGTGGTCTAAAATGGTTCTAATTAAACTCTAAGTCATCTTAGTAGTAAGGTGTAACAATCCTTCTTCACTTTAAGCTCCCCATGGTGTTTTTCAAGGTTCTTTAACTCCTTTTTTGGTTCCCTAACTCCTTTCATTTACCTATAACATTAACATAACTTCTCATAATATCTAGTTCTTCATGATCTAAGGTAAATAAAAATCAGCTAAGAGTCATTCAGACCACTTGAAAAAGCATGAATTAAATACAAAAGGATAGTGATAAGAATTGGCTTAAAGATAGACAAGAAGTTTGTGAAAACACTTCAAAAACATTAGAAATAAACTCAAGAAAGAGTGTAAAAATATGGTCAAATCAATCTGTTATGCCTTACTAATTCTCTTTCTCATCTTACTATTATCACTATCTCTTATTGCATCCGAATGGTACAGGGAGAGGACTTATAAAATCATCTCTGTTATTTGCCCAGATATTTCGTCCTTAAATTACTTTTGGCTAATTTCACTCTTATTGGGGTAAGGTCAACTCTGTGTGCCTTGTCTCAGATGCTATTACTTTTTCTATTAGAGAAAGTATTGCTCACATGAGAGCATGTCAACTTAACCACTTTCCCCGCCTTAATGGAGAGCACACTGCTTTTATCAGTGTGGTGTCAACTATTAGATTTAAGGTTTTGATAATAACAAAGTTTGGTAATCTGTATTTTAGTAAGTTGATCGATCACTTGATCAATCAAGGGTTTATCGATCACTTGATAGATAAAACTCCTGTGCAAACAAGTAACTTAGCAGAAATGTTAATCGATAACTTGATAGATAATGTGTTGATTGATCATCGTTAACACTGTTTTGTGTAGAAGTTTGCTGGTAATTATCAATCAATTTATCACTAATCTAATGATCAAACACTTATCAGATAATGGGACACAATTTTAGTAAGTATTTATCAATCACTTGATCGATAAATAGGTCATCGATAAGAAGACAGATAAATGGTAAAGCTCTTTCACTTTGGTTATATTATGTTTCTTTCATCATTTATTGATCACTTTATCGATCAGAGATTTTTTGATAACATGATCAAACATTGCTTTATAACCCACTCGATATGTCCTTGTTCAAGGTTGTTATCTGGTTGATTTATTGATCACTTGATCGATCAGTGATTTATCGATCAAATGATCAATCATTACTATCTTGCTCTACTTTTTAAGTTATGGTTTTTTGATCACCTAATCAATAATCTAATTATTGATGAAATGATCGATCGCCCATATATCTGAATGTTTTTTTTTTACACATAACGTGATCAATCAAACATTTCCCTGGCATTTCAGAACTAAGTCTCTCTATTTTATTTTATCGATCACTTACTTGATCAAATATTAATCGATCATCATTTGTTTTATGCCCTTTGAAAAAAAATATTTGTTAAATCTCTTTTATCGATCAAATTTTCCATCATTCATTTATCAATAAAGTACTTGATCATTGCTCCTTGAAAATCTATTTCTATCTCACTTTGCTTTATAGATAGCTTGATCGATCAATAAGTTTTTATCACTTGATCAATCATTGACTCATTCCAGTTAAATATCAACAAGTTACCGTGATTCTTAAAATATGTGATTATTTCTCTTCAAGCTTTTCTCAACCTTCATGTTTCTCTTAATTCTCTATTTTAAGGGATTCAAAATCAAAAGTGACCTTGAGCCTTTTCTCTTCATGTTTTTCTGAAGTCACTCTTTTCATTTACTGATTACTTGATCGATAAATTATTAATCCATAACTTGATCGATAAATAAACTTGCTTGTTTCAAATTCTTTCTATTGGATTAATCGATAATTTGATTGATCAACCAGTCATCGATCATTACTTCGATCAAGGATGTCTAGTTCTTGTTTAATACATTTAGCAACTGATTGATTCCACTTTCAAACTATGAATGTTCATTTTTATCATTTGACCAGTTATGCTCCTGAGCTTTACTCTGTAAGAAAAACTTATTAGGTTGAAGTATTATTACAGATTACAAAGAAGAACTCAACAGTTATCCAACGGTTGTTTAGTAGCCCATAACCTACTATTTCAGAAGCATTAATGGCAAAAACCGTTGCAATTAGGAAAACACACAACTGAACTCTCAACAGCTAGAAGCTCTTCCGTCTAACAGTTATTAAACTTCCTCAACTATAAAAGGTGCGAAGAAGCATTAAATGTGAGATCGAATACACGAGCTACCTTCTGCAAATAACTTACTGTTGCATTCAATACTTTGTTCTTGTTTGTATTAAGCTGCAGTGTTTCTCATCTATTTACTTTGTGAGAGAGCTCTACATATCATCTTTAATTACTTTTTGAGTGAAACTCAAGAGTGTGGACTCTTGAGTGGGTCTGTAACCTTACGGGTAGTAGGGGGAGTGATTGAACGAATCAATTGCTGTACTGTAGCACCAAGAGCCTGATTAATCTTGGAACTTAGTGAAATATTCAGAGGTATTCTGAGAGCTGGATGTAGGTCAAGTGGTTGAGACCGAACCAGTATAAATTTTGTGTCTACTCTCTATGGTGAAATCACTCTAACTTACGCTCTCTGTTTCTGTTTAGCTTACTATTTTTTAATTCACAAAATTTTTATAACTCACCCAATTCACCCCCTCTTGGTGAGACTACCACTAACATCACTTCTACTGCTCCAGGAGGACGGGCTTTTTGTTTTCTAACGTTGTCAACTCCATTCTAGCTATTTCCCTTTCTTTTCTTCAGAGAATAGCTCGCTCTTGGTAGAGCAGTGTCAAGTCTTAGTCAGAAGACACCTCCCAATTTCTTGAGAGATACTTTGTGGCCAAAACCTTCCACTTACTTAATCATTAATCTAGCATATTCTTTATGTCACATCCCGTAAAATTTAACCCTAATAATAGGTATAAAAAATTAAGTTAAGGGCTAATAGGAAAAGTAGACTAGCTAACGAAGCCAGGCATGACATAAAACCCAGAGAGGATCTGGACTGATATTTTGAAATTATCAGTCCAGGAAGGGCAAAATGGAAAAATTTTAGAAAAATTTTAGAAAATTCCCAAAAATTGGAAAAATAATGATTAGAGGTGTTTGAGGCCTAGAAGGTGAAAATAGTATGAAAATAACTTATGAAAGAATTTTCTAAAAACAAAGGTTTTTGGCAAAAAATAGTAAAAATTGAGCAGAAATAATTATTTTAAATAGTAGAGGCCTCAACAATTTTGGAAAAAATATGAAATAATTATTTAAGAATTTATTTGAGTTTATATAATTAATTCTAGGCCCTGAAAGTGTAGGAATTAATTTTAAAATATTTATCACCAAAATCTTATTGATAAAGCCCAATTTTGGAGAAAAATCAAAATAAATTCTGAAAATTTTTAGGGGACTTTCCTTTATTAAAAGAGGATTTTTGATGGAGAGAAATGAATTTTTGAAGACCTAAAACTATTTTTGAAAATAGTAATCGAAATAGTGAGTTTTGGTTAGAAATTGATATTTGTGATTGGGCTACACTTCTTTCTTTCTAATCAGTTATGGGTTTCATATTGGGCCAAGAAAGCCCAAAAATTTCGTCCAGCCATGGCCCATTAAGTAAAAAAAGATAAATCCTAATTTAAGCCCAAATCCAAAAGAAAATTCAAGAAGAAAGGACACTTAGCTTGATTTGAAACTTGGGGCTTATAAAGAGGGACACATGGCCCCTTATGTGCTAGAAAATGTTGCCATATTGGAGGGGAGATGGTCAGATCTTGAGCTTTATCAATACCCCCTAAAAGACACATAATTCAGCCAAAACTGGGAAAATTAGGGAAAATTCTGTCCAACCAAAATCTCACCCTTAAAAAGTACCTAAAACCCTCCAAATCAAAGGAAAATCATCAAGCTTCAAGCAAGGATCCATTAAGGTATGTCTAAGCTTGATTTTGGGTAGATTTAAGAGTTGTTTTAGTTGAAATTTCATGACAAATCCTAAGGTGTTGTGCTGCCCATTTTCGATCACATCAAAGAAGTATTAGGGAAGGATAGAAACCATGAATATGAGTTTGGAATTACATGTTTAAATGATGTTTGGATTGAATCTTGGAAGAAAATTAAAGTTAGGGTTTTTGTACCCTATTTGGCCAACTCAAGTTTTTAGGGTTGAAAACTATTTCAATGTAATTTGATAATTCTAATGAGTTTAAAATATGTTTTTGTGTAGGAAAGGACTAAGAAAAAGTGTTTAAAATCATTGAAATCAAAAATGAAAATTTTAGGATCCTAACCCTGCCTATTTAGCCAACTCAATTTGAAGGGGAAGGAGTATGATTTTGTTAAATCTGGTTTGATATTTGGATCCTACATGAAAAATTGTGCAGGAATGGGCCAAGAGACTGATTGAAACAAAGAGAAAATAATTATGTCAAAAATCAAGGAAAAAGGGGTTTAATTGAGTTTAATGTTAAGCATTAGTGTTTATGCTTAGATTATTGGTAATTTAGAATGTGTTTATACTTAGATTGATAGGCATTTTGCAAGAAATCAGAGAGGAGCACAAACTTTCTAAAGAGGCCGAATTGAATAGTTAGTGAAGAGATAGCATTAAACTCATAATTTGAATGCTTTCCTATTTGTTTAAATGTGTTTGTGTTATTTGATTTATATTACCATGATGTGATTGAGCAAATTATGTGATTATGTATGAAATTCTATGTTGGATATGCCCTGCCAATATGTTATAAGGAATGGTAAATGGCTTGATTGATTGCTCTCTTTCCATAGCAAATGATATGCATATGAAATCTTACATAATGATATTATTTTCATGATAACATAGCATATTTTTACATAGCATGATTAGCAGGATTATTATGATTCATGCTACTGAGATTTCTCGAAATTTCATTCTTTTATGTTTAAATATTCACTAACTAGGGGTTGGACCAACCAAAGACAAAGGAAAGGAGATCATTTATGTTACACCTTACTATCAGATTGATTTAGAGTTCAATTAGAACCATTTTAGACCACATTGGATGGTCTTAGGCTCAATTTTATCACAAAAGTGCTAATGTTCAGATTTTTACTGTTCACCGAGTAAAAATCCAGTTTTCTGGTCCAATTTTGAAAATTCATAATTTAATTTAGAAAAATTAAAATAGAGTGGTTCAAAATTCTATAGAAAGATATTTGAATGCTCTTTCAAGGAAAAATAATCTTATGAACCAGTTCTATTTGAAAAAGTCTCAGGTTTTTGTGAAAGTCACCTCTATCCTTTTGGCAAAAACCCTTTTTTTAGATTCTGGACCTTAACTTTGAAAAATCATTAAAAATCTTATAGTTGCCCATTTTTAACGTGTTAGATATAAAATTGAAGCTAATGAAGTGAAATTTAAGCACACCAAATTTTATGAAGAAATTCATTCAGGAACTTAGTCAAAACGTAGCTCCAAGTTAGCATCCAGCTTAGGGTTACAGCACCAAACAAGCATACTTATACATGATCAAAATATAATTGTTTCCTCATGGTTCACCACCACAAATACCCTTGAATTAACAGCTCCCCTTTGGATGATTTAGGCCCTAAAATGTTGGATTATTTGGGAGAGTGAGATTTCAATGAAATCCCAGTAGCAAGATCAATCAACCAAAACATTAACATGCATCAATTACAAGCATTCCAACCTTTTTGCTATTAATAGGGAACTACTTTGTCTCATACATATAGCACTCTAACATGCAATAGCCAAAGCACTTAAAGCAAGAAGCATAGCTACACAATCATCATCATTGTTATCATTTAGCTCAACTACATAATAACACGTGAAATTGCACAGCAATCAATGCAACAATCAACATTAAGGTTAATTAAATCTTACTACCTTAATCCAATGCTCTTTGATTCTTTGACCTTGTTCCTCTTCTCCATAATTAATACACCCTAATCATGATAAATCACAAAAAGGGCAGCAAGGTTACCAACCATTTCACAAAAAATTTCACAACATAACTCAAGTAACTCTTAACCCCTTAAAGCTTCCATCTTTGTTCTTAGAATTTTTAGAGTTTATTTCCTTAACCCTAAAAATCCTTTCTTGGTTCATTCCTACATGGCTTTTCATGTAGATTCCAAATATGCTCTTGGATTTATGAAAGAAAATCTTCTTCCTCAGGAACCAAATTGGCCGAATAGGGGTTAGGTTTTTCCAGAAATCACAACTTTGTTTTTAATTCTTCCAACACTTGTTCTTTAGGTTTATCCTACATTATTTTTCCATTTTGAACACAATGGAAGCATTAAAACATTGAAAAACTCATCTGAGGGTTCATTTATTACCTTAGCTGAACTGAGCCTCAAGAGAAACAATAAAGAAAACACTTCAAAAACAACCTATAACCACTAGGAACTATCATGCTTTGAAGTGTTCTAGCAAGTTTGACCAACAAAACTTCTTCCCCTACCATATATATATTTCAGCCAGCAACCAAAGAGAAGAAAAACTAGGATTTTCAACTATACAACTAAAGTAAACAAAGCAAGGCACAACTTAGAACCAATAACTAACCTTAAACCTTGCTTGGATGATCAAAGTTGATGGCTTTCTCTTGATTTCTCCTCCAAGATCTCTCTTTTCTCTCTTGCTCACTCTTGACCGAAATAATAATCTGAAAATAGGGGTCGGAGAGCTCCTTTAATGAACCAAAATATCCCAACCACCATCATAAATGAAGATACAAGTGTCAACCCCCCTTACTCTTGCTTTCTCTTTCATAATTAACTAAATTCAAATGAAATTAATTAATAAAAGTCAAAATCCTCTCCATTACGGGCTTGACACATGGCTAAATGTCAGTCATTTGAATTGCAAGACTCTAGTCTTTGCTTTATCGGTGCACTTTGACTACGGGTTTAATTTTTTTTCTATAATTACAGTACTCTAGCCTCTGTAATTATTTTTTGTTAGATCCATAATTTATTCTCCTCATTTTTATCTTCCCAAAATGCCCTCTTTATCTCAAAATTAAATTTTCAATAATTAAATAAAAAGGAAAACTAATTTCCTTCTCTATTTTGATTTTTCCACTTTTCAAAATAATTAGGAAAAATCTTGGATATCTGAGGGTCTCCTTTTAATCTCATAATCTCTTATAATTCCTTGGGATATCATAGAAATTTTTTGAGATTTTATTCTCCTTCCAAATTTTATTTTGGAATTTTCCAAATAAAAGGCCTCAAATTAGCCTAAATCACCCTTAAATTCCTTTATAACTTTTTCAAGGGTAATTTGGTCATAAAACCAATTATATAACCCATATAATTCTTAAGGAATATTATCATTATGTTTTCTTAATTTTTTAAGACTTGAAAATATTTTTTTCATAATTATTTTTGGTAAATTTTCCTTGATTAGTCAAACACTTCATAATTGACTTGGAAAATCATAATAATTATTTTTCACTATAAATCTTTTATTTCTCCCTATCCCTTTTTGTCCCCTTAAATTTTCTATTTCTCCCTTTTTGTCCCCTTAAATATTTAGGAATATTCTTATTTCTAATTGTCATATTACTGGATGTGACAATTTTGGGAGATAATTAGTTATTATGCCTCTTGGAACAATATTTGTAATTATTATGAATTGTTTTGAATTATGTTAGATAATGTATTAATGACCAAAATGAATATGCATGTGATTATATTATCAAGAAATCATGTTTTGGCATAAGTGATTGGAATGGTTATATGGATTGAAAAGAGAAAAACAACCAAAAATGGCAATGAAAGGGGATGAAAGTTGATTTTTTAAGGGTAAAGTTTGACCAACAAAATTTTGTGCAATTGGTTGAGTTTTGAGCTCAATTTTGGCAAGCTTATAGATTATATTTTTATCTTGAAAACAAGTAGTATTTTATTAAATTTGAAGTTTTTTACAAAAATTTATGCCCTTCTAAAGTTGTGTATAAATTCTAAAAAAATAAAAAATGACCATATGAATAGTATCACTTTGCGTGAATTCTGGGATTAATTGATGCAGTCTGTGTTAGGGGCAATTTTACCCAAGGGGGTGAATTAGGTGATAAAAAAATTTCTCTTACAAACATATAACAAATAAGAGAAGTAAAAGAGCTCAGAAAGATATCACCGAAGAAAACCAAAAGAGGAATAAGCAAGAATTTATACTGGTTCGGTCTCAGCCACTTGACTTACATCCAGTTCTCAGAACAGCTATGAGTTTTTCACTATACCCCAAGATTCAATGGGCTCTTGGTGCCATAGTACAGTAATTGAGTTCTCTCTCAATCACTCCCCCTTACTTCCTATAAGATTACAATCCTCTCAAGGGTTCCACACTCTTGAGTCACTCACTGAGAGAAATAAAGGATTCACAAACTCTCTTTTAAGAGTATATAAGATAAACACTGATGCTCATAATGGAAAAAAAAATGAGTATTGAATACAAAAAATTAATTTCAATAGTTGGTAGTTCGGTTTATTCACTGCTTCATTCAATGCGCTTCATAATTTTTATAGTTAGAGACTTCCAACTTTCCGTTAGACACAACAGGTTGTAACCGTTGAAGTATCGTTTGCATGTGTTGGTAGTTGCAACAGTTGTTTCGTATTAAATGCACTTCTAATAGGTAGCTTAAGCCTATAATATATCTGTTGAGCCTTGTAATGTGCAGATTTGTCTTGATAAAAATGTACTAAGTTATTTCACTGAAGAATATAAACGAATAATAGTGGAGATGATCATATTTGGAATTTAGTACATCAAGTGAGAATCATAGATCAAGGTTCAGAGAATCATAGAATCAATTCTTTGAAGAGCTTATCGATGGGTAGCTTAATCGATAAAGTTATCGATTAATTGGAAATGAGAGAACTTGAAAATCAAACTTATTTACCGAAGTCATTATGGATCAAGGACATTACAGGAAAGGTTATCGATAAAGAGTGAAAGTTGACCAAAGTGACTTACCAAGATGATTCTTCAAAAGTCAAATGAAAAGTTTTGTTTCTTGAATTAGGGGCTATTTCAGCATTTTATAAAAATATAAGATAGATAGTGAAGGCTGAGAAAAGCTTGAAGATAAGATAATATCATATTTTCTGAAAAATAGTGTGAAGAACATTTTGAGCAAGATAACTAAACTTTACAAAACACATTATCAATAATTCACTTTATCCAAAAAGCTTATCGATAATCAAAGTAACCTTAGAAAACCATTATAAACAGTTTTATCTGAAAGGTTATCGATAAATGGGCTTATCAAAAAACTGTTAGAAAAATTCTAAAGAAAAGTAAATCAGTCAGAGATAAAGTATGACAAGAAAATGTGACTTTGATTGATAAGGTGATCAATAAGTGCATTTATCAATTAAGTGATCGATAAATGTGGTTATTGATTAATTCTTGAATAACATTCAAAATTTTAGAAAACCAGGAGCAATTTATCGAATAGCTTATCAAGCAATAAAAGAAGTTTAGTAAAGCATACTTACTATCGCACTGATTGAGCTCAAGATATTATTATCTTTTCATTACATTATCCATGATTTTGTGGTATTTTCTGGCCCTTTTTAATGATAATTGTGCTTAATTTAGATCAAGAGTCCTTACTTTAAGTTAGTGTCTTTTTTAGGTTAAAATTGTCATAATTGGTTATTAATTGTATTCAATTGATTTATAGGACAATTGATACTTCAATTTGTTGCTTTTTATTGTAGGACACTAGAGATTGGGGCCAGAATTGAAGAACTCAAGGCACAAGAAGTAAGAAAGGATCCTCTGCCTCAGTTCACCGCGGCACACTTCTTATTTCGCCACGGCGAACGTCGTCTGTCGAAGTTGAGCTCTCTGCCATGGTTCGCCGCGGCGAACGCCTCGTATCAGCAAATCTTAGACTCGACCATTTCGGGAAATGTTGACCTACCCACCCCCAGGAACCGACCCATACACGTCATTTTCGGGTTAGAAACCCTATTTTGGGTATGATGAGGTCAGACCCTCATTATTCAGCCACCACCTACGTTTCTATCATCTTCTTCTCTCATCTCTCCCTCAGAAACCCTAATCCTCCATATCCATCTTCTTCACCTTCCATTTTCCTGCACCTTTTCTTCATCCATTTCCATTTCTTCCATCTGCTACTGTTATGGCTAAAGAACTTCCTCTGGTTGGAGCTGATTCCAAGGCTATGATGAGCTAAGCTTCTCAACTCTTGAAGATGGTGGAGTAGCACGAGTTCCAAAGCTTCAAAGGGGAGTTTTAGTTTTAATCTTTAGTTTTTAGCTAGGCATTTATGATTTCCTAGGTTTAGGAGTTGTAAAGTCTTAGTTAGATGCTTTAATTAATTCTGTAATTAGTGGTTACTGATTAGCATTTGTATTTTTGGATTGATTTATGTTGAACTATGAGCTTAAATATATGTAGTTGCATATATGCTTATTGTAACTATCATTATTCTCTCTTATCTTGCATGGTTGTGTTTGGGTTCTGAGTTTATTGTGTGTTACATTAAGCCATTTGCATGATCATTCCAAATTTACTCATTAGGGAAGCTAAACAAAGCTTTCATTAATGAGTTCATTAATGAAAGCTTTGGACTCATTGAGTTAATGAGGTTCTGATTAAGAAAACCTAATGATTTGTGAAACTCCCATATTTAAGTGAACTATGATTGCATCAAAACCATTTTCAAGAGATTTCCTATCATTCATTTCCATTACATCACTACTATCTTAGAAAATCCAAAAACATAGTATCTTAGATTTGTTTTCATTACATTTAGTTTTGGCACATTTCATTAAATGTTAAAAACCCAAAAACCTCCCTTTTTCATTACTTTGCATAGCATTTAGTCTAACTTAGATAATTAATTAAGGCTCCCAAAAGAGAAACGGCCCGAGTTTGCATTATACTGCATTAGCTTGGATTAATTTTTGAGTGAGAACCCCAAAGCGAACGATAAGAAAAGGCTCTCCTTCACGCACCTTACTTTTGTATCTCGTTTTATCTCATTTAGAACCATTTGGAATCATTTCTTATAGCCTTGATTTAGAAAAATTTGAACCTTAAATTTTCTTAAATTCGGGTTACTATTTATTGTAACCCTCGCAAAGGTCAAACTTTGAAAATTCATAACCTAATTTTAGAAAAATCAAAATGAGGTGGTTCTAAGTGCTATAGAAAGCTCTTGACATGCTCTTTAAATGGAAAATACTCATTAGCATCCAAAACTCATCAATTACTCCCAGATTTTGTGCCAAGTGGTACTATTCACATGATTATTTTTCAATTTTCTAAAATTTATGCCCAATTTTGGATGCACATAACTTTTTGTACAAAAATCCAAATTTGATGAAATACCACTTGTTTCAAAACTAAAAATATGATCTATCTAGGTGCCAAGTTTTAGCCAATTTTCCATCTAATTGCACAAAATTTCATTCCTCAAACTTGACCCCTAAAAAGTCAACTGTTATCCTCTTAAATTACCATTCCTAGTTATTCTTTCCCTTTTCAATTCATATGACCATTTCCATCATATAGCCTATATCAACACAGGATTACTTGATGATATATTCACATGCATAGTCACTTTGGTTAATAATACAAATATTTAACATAATTTCAATGGTATTAGATTCAACTATCTTCCAATATGATTTCCTTTCATTTCTCCTTGCCTTTGATAACACCACTTGAAGTTCCTATCGATTGTTTATACATTGAGAGGATGAGATTTCATAGAAATCTCAATAGTAAGGGAATTACAATAATAATGTTAAACATGCAAGATATATTACAATCAATTCATAACACATTTTTCTACCTCTTTGCCATATAAATACCATATCAAATCATTCTAAATCAATAAGTTAAAGCATTATGCCAAGGCATACTACGCAAGCAAATTAAACACATTATCATCAAACAATTTCAAATAACATATGGCATATATTCCAAGGATAATATCATGGAATAATCAAGCAAGTCAACATTAAGATTGTAATTCCATACTACCTCTTTTTAATGCACAATTTTGGTTTCCTTGATTCCTTTGGGTTCCTCGTTCTCTTGCATAAGCCCTATCAATTCAAGCATAAACACATTTCAAATTACAACAATTCAAGCATAAATGCTAATGCTTGACATTAAGCTCAATTAAACCCCTTTTCCTTGATTTTTGACATAATTATTCCTCCTTCTATTCCTTCAATCTCTTGGTTCATTCCTACACAATTTTTCATGTAGAATCCAAATATCAATTCAGATTTAATAAAATCACACTCCTTCCCTTCCATTTTGACTTGGCCGAATAGGCCAATTTTTGGTTCAAAAATTTCATTTTTGATTCTAATGCTTCCAAACACTTTTCCTTGGTGTTTTCCTACACAAAAACACCTTTTAAACTCATTGGATTCATTAAAAAAGGAAAACAAACTCCTACCCCAAGAACTCATCATGGCCAAATTGAATGTTTAAAGACTCTAACTTGGTTTTCTTCCAAAAATCAATGTAAATACCACTTAAACATGATAATTCCAATTCATTTTCAAGGCTTCTATCCTTCCATGGTCCATACTCATTCCAACCGAAATTGGACAACACTATAACCTTGGAATACAACTTGAATTTCTAGCTATTGTAAACTTTAAACTTAACCAAAACAAAGCTCAAACTTACCTTAATTAATCCTTGACCAAAGCTTGATATTTCTCCCTTCAAATGCACTATCTAAGGCTTACTTTCAAGTACAAGAATTTAGTTTGGCAGCACCTCCGTCTTTTGTTAATTTTTGGCCAATTTAGTGTAATTGGGGAGTATTTATAAAGCATAAAATCTGACTCCTCCCCCTTTATTGTGGCATGATTTTTAGCCACCTAAGGGCCCAAGTGGCTACCATCAAGTTGTTAGATTTAAGGTTTTGATGATAACAAATTAAGGAATCTATGTTTTAGTAAGTTGATCGATCACCTGATCGATCAAGGATTTATCGATCACATGATAGATAAAGTTCCTGTGTAAACAAATAACTTAGCAGAAATGTTAATCGATAACTTGATAGATAAATCAATTTGTATGTGTTGATCGATCATTGTTAACACTGTTTTGGATAGAAGTTTGCAGAAAATTATTGATCGACTGATCAATAATCTAGTGATTGAACAACTAAAAGATAATAGGACACAATTTTTGGTAAGTGTTTACCGATCACATGATCAATAAATAAGTTATCGATAAGAAGACAGATAAATGGTAAAGATTCCTAATCTCATTGTATTTTGTTTTAATCACCATTTATCGATCACAGCTTTATCGATAACTTGTTCTGTCATTGCATAATAACTTACCTACTTATCAATATTTTTTCTGTTTAAGTGCTTTTGAAAAATACTTTATCGATCACTTGATCAATCAACAGTTTATCGATCAAATAATCGATCATCACCTTTTCACTGGTTTAAACTGTTTAAGTCTTTCATCGATCACTTGATCAATCATTGATTTATTGATAAAATGATCAATCATCCAATTTTCTGGATATTCTGTTTTTCCATAACGTGGTCGATCAAGCATGCTCCTGGCATTTTAGAACTGAGCTTCTCGACTTCTTTGTTATCGATCAATCGATCAATCTAACTAATCACTTACTCGATCATTTTAGGATTTGTGCTCTTTATGAAAATCTTTGTTAAACCTCATTTTATCAATCAAAATTTTTTTCATCTATTTATCGATAAAGTATTCAATCAGTGTACCTTGAAAATCAAATTCTCTCTTTTTTATCTTTATCGATAAATTAATCGATCAAACATCTTTCGATCATTTATTCGATCAATGATCCAGCTCTTTCAATACCAGAAGCTACGGTGAGATTTAAGAATCTTCTGAATATTTCTCTTTGAGCTTTTCTTAGCCTTGTTGATTATCTTAATACTTTATTTTAAGAGTTTCAAAATCATAGGTGACCTTGAGCCTTTTTTCTACATAATCTTTCTGAAGTCATTCTTTTCATTTATCAATCACTTGATCGATCATGAGTTAATCCATAACTTGATCGATAAATATAGTTATCTGTTTCAAAATCTTTCATATTAATTAATCGATAACGTAATTGATAAACCAGTTATCGATCATGTCTTCAATCAAGGATGATTAGTTCATAGTTATTGGATTTGATGTTTGATTGATTTCCTTGACTTCTACCATATGACTATTACTATCATTTTATCAGTTATCTTCCTGAATTTCATTCTGAAGGAAAAACTTATTAGATTGAAGTATTGTTATAGATTACAAAGAACGTTCAACGGTTATCCAATGGTTATTCAGTAGACTGTAACCTACCATGTCAGAAGCATTAAATGGCGAATACCGTTGCAATTGGGAAAACACGCAACCAAACTCTCAACGGCTAGAAGCTCTTCCGTCTAATGGTTATTAAACATCTGCAACTATAAAAGGCGCGAAGAAGCATTGAATACATATATTGAATGCGCGAGCTATCTTCTGCAAATATTTTACTGTTGCATTTAATACTCTGTTTTTGTCATTAACGAGCTTCAGTGTTTCTCATTCATTTACTCTATGAGAGAGACTAACATATCATATTTAATCACTTTCTGAGTGCAACTCAAGGGTGTGGACTCTTGAGTGGGTTTGTGACCTTACGGGTAGTAAGGGGGAGTGATTGAGAAGATTAATTGCTATACTAAGGCACCAAGAGCCCGGTTAATCTTGGATCATAGTGGAAATCTTAGAGGTGTTCTAAGGACTAGACATAGGTCAAGTGGTTAAGGCCGAACCAGTATAAATCTGGTGTCTTTGATCTATAGTGAAATCTTTCTAACTCTAATGCTCTCTATTTTATTAATTTCATGGTTTCAATTCGGTTAAAAATTTCATAACTCACCCAATTCACCCCCTCTTAGGTGAGACTGCCACTAATACAAGTGCCTCAAAATTTCTGATCATGCCATGTGTATAAATTCAAGAATATTCCATGGATATTTTAGGGTTAATTAGTCTTAAATCCATTTAAATATTGGGCCATGCTTTTGCATAAAATTATTGGGTTTTCTTGGCCCAAAATGAGGCATAATTCTGATATGGAATGATCCAAGAAGATGGCCTAAATATAAAATATCAATTCCAAGCAAAAATAAAGTTTATCAGTTACTATTCACTTGTAACTTTCCATGGTTATTCCAGACCTCTAATATTACATTTTTCTTAATGAAAAATCCTGTTTTAATATAAGAAGGCATTCTAGAAAATTTAAAAAATTTTCTCCACCTCTCACTATTTATTTTGAATTTCCTACTAATAGGGCTTTATCGATAGGACTTTTGAAAATAAATTTCCTAAAATTAATTCCTATACTTTCTGTCACACCTTACTTATATAATATCTTAAAGTCTATTTAGAACAATTTTAGACCACTTTGGATGGTCATAAACTCATAAAAATGCAAGTGGGATGTTGATTTTCAGAAAAATACTATGCACTATGCAACTTCCAGGTTACATGTCCAATTTTGAAAAATCATAACTAATTGTAGAAAAATCGTATGGAGGTGCTCTAAAATTATACAAAAATATCTTTGAAAGATCTTTAAGAAAAAAATATCAAACTAGACTTATCTCTCGCCAATTCATATAATTTGTTCATTAAACTTTACTGTTCATTTGGTAAATTCTGGAACTTCTAGATTCTGTGCCTCAAATTTGGAAATTCATATCTCTTTGTGTATACATCCAATTGAGGTGATCTTCCTTTTATTTTAAATCTTAGGATGTGTACTATATGCCTACCATATTTTGTGGCCTGATTTGTTCATTTGATAGGTCAAACTGGAGCTCGAAACTGACTGCTCTAGGACCTACTCTTATCCCTTAACCATTTCTTACTTTGATTCTTTTTACTAATTTGGCATACATGACTTGGGCTTACTCTTTCCCATTCATTCTCATACATTTCTACTCATACCATATACATTCTAAACACATATTTTGCATGATGGGCATCCATAAACATAATTTACAAAAATAGGAGAGTTATACATTCATCAACAATCTCATTCATTAAGATGAATAATTCTCCACTTTCTTCTCCTTCTTTCTCATGCCATTATTGCCCACTATTGATTGGCCTAAATGGTTGGTTAGGGAGGGGTGAGATTCGAAGGAATCTTAGTAGCAAACAATACCATAGTAATCATGCTAGATGGATACTAATGCACTACATGCAACTTGCTTATTCTCTTGTTAATTGGTGACATATTAGCATGCTCAAAGCTATCTTCTTGATGCATGGCCATAAAGACATAATCTACTCATCATTAATAGCAATTACAATAGCCAAAACATGTCACAATAACCTTCAAATAACATGTACATAGCAACACACTAGCATACAACATCAAGCAATGACAATAGGTAAGTTCACTACCATGTACTTCAAGCTTCCTCTTGTTTTTCCTTTGATTCCCTTGACTTCCCAACCATATGGGATTTCAGCCAATATCATCAAGCATCCTGTTTCCAAGGTCTTAAACATAGCTACAAGGATCATACTATCTATTAGGACCAAGAGATTACACAAGGTTCAAGACTAGCTCTCTTGAACTTAACCTCTTTCTCTTAATTTTTGGATTATTACTTCCAACTTTAATTCCTTAAATCTCTTGGGATATTTTTACATAATTTTTTATATAGATTTCAAATATCCACTTAGATTTATGAAAATCCAATCCCACCCTAAAGATCTTATGTTGGCCGAATAGGGGTCCTTGGAAAACAAAAATTCTATTTTTAATTTTAATGCTTCTAAGCTTCCTTCCTTGGTGTTTCCCTACACTATTTCGTCATTTAAACACATTGGAAGTATCAAATTAAATCAAATCCAAATCTACCCCTATGTTCTCTCCTTTTCTGAATTGAATCCTCAATCAAAGGGGTTGGATTTTCTTTCCAAAACTCAATCAAAACCAATAAAATCCTATCCTTTTCAAGTGTTTAATCTATGCTTCAAACCCTTGATTAAACCCTTCCATAATTTTTAAAATTTTGGCAGCATCTCCCCATGGGAAATGGCCATCCAAACCAGCATAAAATGACATATAAACAACCCACAATCATTAACAAAAAGCTTAGGAGCTTACCTTAGTGATTTCTTGAACTTAGGTGAACTTTTTCTCAAAGAAATAGCTCTTTCTCTCCCTAAACTCAAGAACAACATAATCTCCCCTAGTGATCTCCTCTTGGGCAAAAATGTGAGGGTGGGAAGGGCTATTTATAAGCCAAGCATTGAGCAATGCCATCAAAGTTCAAAGGAATTACAATGCTTAGGTGTCAAGCTAAACTTCCTTCTTGAATTTTCTCTTTCCTTTATTTAATTCCAAATGAAATGAATTTTAAAAGTCAAAATTCTCTCCATCCCTATCTTGACAAGTGGTACAATGAGAGCCAAGTAAAAAGGTGTGTACTTTTTCAGCACCATTTTGATACTAAAATGGCTCTGTCTTTTTCTATATCAGTGATCTGAGCTTCCTGATTAATTTCTATCAAATCATTAGCATTTCCTTATCAATTTTCTCTTCCTAAAGATCCCTGCTTTGCTCTTATAATGCATTTATATCATTAAAAGAAAAGAAAACCAATTTTCTTACTATATTAGTTTTCGTACTCATGAGTTACTTTTTTGAGTCTCTAGGCTCATTAAAACTTTTCTGAATATTCCATAACCTCTTATTAATCCCATAGAAGCTCCATGAATTTTCTTGGGATTTATCTAACCTCATGAGTATTTATTTAGAATTTTCCCAAATAAAACCCCAATTAGCATAATTAGACTTTAAATTCCTTTAAAGATTAACCTAGGGTACTTTGGGAATAAAACCACTTGTACAATGTCTTATAATTCTCAAGACACTTTATCCTTATTTTTTCTTAATTTTCTAACACTTAAAACTATTTTCTATAATTAATTTTTGACCAAATTTTCCAATTAGTCAATATTCAATAATTATTGAAAATTCAATAATTATTGCTTTCCATCATAATTTCAACCTTTGAGCCTTGAATACTATCCAAGGACCTTTTCTCTACCTCCATAATTATTTGCTAAATTTTGGAAATTTCTAACATATTTTTCCAACATTTTCATATTTCTTTCCACTATTCTGGCCCTTAAATGCCCTCGGATTTCCTTACTTTCAGGGTTAATATTTTTAGGATGTTACACTTTCAGGACCTGAACTCAATTTTATAAATTTAATCAATTTCCTATTTTTCCTAGAATTATTGAGGCCTCTAAATAATTATAATAATTATTTTCACTCAATTTCCACTATTTTTCCTGAAATACCTCTGTTTACAGAGAATTCTGTGACAATTTATTTCTATGCCATTTCTACCTTTAAGGCCTCAATTAGGGTTCCAACTCTAATTTATCTTTTTACCGTATTTCAGGAATTTTCTAGAATTTTTCTCCAATTTTCTCATTTTGCCCTTCGTGGACGGATAATTTAAAAAATATCAGTCCAGATCCTATCCAGATTTTATGTCATGCCTGGCTTTATCAACCAGTCTACTTTCAATATTGGCCCTCGACTTAATTTTTCATACCCACTGTCAGGGTTAATTTTTGCGACATGTGACACTTACTCAGTTTCAAAACGAGTTATCGAAGAATATGTAGATCGATAAGTGCATCGATAACTCATAAAGTGGTCTAGCAGGACATAGTTCATTGAGGCTTACCATTTATATTAAAGCTTATTAAAGACCTCATTTATCGATAATGTCATCAATAAATACCTATCAGTATGTAGAGAAATTTACTATTTATCTGATGGCTTATCAAAAACCTTGTTTATCGATCATGTGATCGATAAATACTTAACTGTAACTATATTAAATGAAATTTAGCCAATTATCCAATATGTGATCGAATACTACAATTATCAAACAAGTTATTAAATGAAAGAAACTTATTTTGTCATTATCAAAACCTTAATTCTAATAGTCTGGACACGAGTGGATATTTTTCCCTTAAAGATCATGTTAAAAGCTTTAAATAGAACTTGAAATCATTTCATTTCAATTTTTCTAGAATTAGTTATGAATTTTCAAAATTTGGTCTTCATTAGGGTTATAATGAATAGTAACCCGAATTTATGGAATTTTTATGTTTAAATTTTTCAAACTTAAGGCCATAAAAAATGATTCTATGGTTCTAATTGAGACAAAATATGGTCTAAAAGTAAGGTGTCACACTTTACATATCAAACCCCTGTCAAGGGGGCCTCTCTATCTAACTTATTTGATTAGTTTGGCAGTGGCATTTATCTGTAGGGATCTCATCTTCTAGATTCCCTATTAGCTTGAATGCGATAGTTACACTCCTAATAGATGCCTTAGGAGTACAAAGTAAATACTATTTAGTCCCAAGCATTATTGTACATCTAAGCATCATCAAGAATGCACTCATCTGTCTATACTAGTTCTGTAAAAACCCTCTACCTCAAGACATTTTAACCCATCATAAAACCTCTACTATGGTAGAAAAGGAGAGCTGTTAAAACGAGCTACCATAGTAGAAGGAAAATTTCATATTTTTAGAAATTGACTTTCAAGCTTGGGTCAACCCGTAAGACGTTGCATGGAACTAAAATAATCCATTCATAACCATTGGGCCTCCGAGCCTCCGGCCCAGGTAACACATACATCAAGATCAGCCCATCTAAATAGTTTTCAACCATATAATCCAGAGTTCATCAAACACTAGCAATGGCCTCCAGCCAAACAAAATAAGGAGATACATTCTCTCCAGTTTACAACAAGGCCGGGTAATCAAATATATCAAAAAGCAGTCCTAAATGTGGCAATATATACTAGTCATACATATACAAATGCTAGAGGCCTAAAGCTAACCGAGCTCAAGCCTCTGCGCCTCTTCCCGATGGCCCACGCCCGGAACCTTCACCTGAAAACATTGTAAACCACGGGGTGAGACTAAGTCCCAGTAACCAACCTTTCCAATACTAGGTACTACTAAATAGGTGCTTGTGAGGTGTCAAGTGGGGTAGTTCACAAATAATATAAAACGATAGCCACAACAATTCATGTAAGTGCAATGATGCAATCCCATCAACCAAATCCCTCACTTTGGGGGATTTTCAGGAGCCGAAGCCGGCCTATCCCTCACTATGGGGGACGTAAGGGAGCCAAAAGGCCTATCCCTCACTATGGGGGACGTACTAAGCCAACCATCATGCATTAATGGAGGCCTTACCACGTGGTAGTAACAGACAAAACTCTCACCCATTCCCAATTAATGCATCATGCTCAAATCATAATCAAAGAGTAATAATCATTTCACAATTAACCTCATTCAGTGGCATATCCTTTACAATTTCAAGATTTCATTCATCATCAATTAAAAACCCCACAAGACGTTTTTCCCTTTTTATATACAACATACAGTTCAACATAATTACTACTTAAAGCACAAAACACAAATCTACTCACAGTACCACAGAAGCAAGTACTAAGGATTGGAAAGTGGTTACCTCTCGCCTGAGCAAGGAATAACAAACCAACGATGTGGCCCCGTGCACCACCAAGACTCACAACCGGTCTACACAAGCACACAAACACACAACCATCATATATTAGCTTTCAACTAATAATGTGGCCAAAACAACACTTGGGGACACAAAATTCCTATTTCCCATCAAAACTCTACCCAACTCAAAGGGTATAACTATCAAAACAACACTCCAAAGTCCTCAAAGTCTATTAAAACATCAAGTCTCCTTCCAAGCATCAATTAGAGTTCAAACCTCAAGGACCCACTATAGGAATTCAACCTCCAACATCTCATTTGAGCAATTAAGGTTCCAACAACAAATCTAAACCGATTAAACATCCAATTTAACCCTCCTTAACATAACCCAATTCACAAAACTCAAAATCAATCTCTACATTATCATCCTCAATCCCAAATCATCCAATTCCATAAACCCTAACTCCAAAAACTCAAGATTCTTTAAATCCAAGAAAACTACACCGATTAAATACTTAAACTAACCCAATGCAATCAATTAAACCCAAAACAATCGGTCAAAAACCTCAATTCCAACACAACCTAGAAAATCCTAGGGTTTCACCATAAATCCTTATAAATTCCAATCAAGAAGATAGATTAGAGGTTAAAATCACTTACTTGAGGTAATGGATCCTTAGAAATACCTCCTCCAAGCCAAAAGTTCGAAACCCTAGCAGAGCCTCTCTCTCTCTACCTCAAATTTTCTAATTTTCCGCACGCTGAACTCCTCCCGCGAATATATAGATTCGCGACCTTTCGCCGCGGCGAACTCCATCTTCGCCGCGGCGAACTAATCCCGAGTGGGATTACTCGCCTGAAAACCCGACTTCGCCGCGGCGAATCCCAATCTTCGCCGCGGCGAAATCTTCCCGAGAGGAAACTCTCGCTCGCCCAGAAAACATTCGCCGCGGCATACCCCTACCTTCGCCGCGGCGAAACCTTCCTGAAAGGGAAGCCTCGCTCACCAGAGTAACTTCGCCGCGGCGTCCCCAAGACTTCACCACGGCCAAACCTTCCCAAGAAGACACTCCCCTCTGAAACTCCCGGTGTGCCGCGGCGAAGTAAACTTCGCCGTGGAGAACATACCCTGAGAGGGGTACGTTTACCTATTCCTCCAACAAACCTCAAATTCAACCCAAACACCCAGATCAAGATTAAATCACTAATCTATCCTCAAAATCAACCCAAAAGAGGCTATTAAAACCCGATAAAAACTTAGGATGTTACAAGTTCCTAGTGCAACCATCACTTTAACCATGTGTACTAGATTCAAATATTAGGGCTGTGCCTATCACATCTGAATTTTTAGGGCATGAAGCCTAGAAAGTAGCCTAAAGAAAGTAGGCTACCAATCCCTTTTGAGCAGAAGTCCCAAAGATGCGAAAGGAAGCTAGAATTGGAATAGGGACTAAAGTGCAAAGTGAAAAGGTTTCTAGGAGCAAAAGTGTAAATAAAGTCAGGGGTCTCCAAAAGAGTCTCAAGGGCTTAGAAAGAGAAAATAGGTTAGGTGTAAGCCTCAAAGTGATGATTCATGAGGTTGAGCCCAAGCAAGGGCAAAATCGTGATTTCTAAAAGTTACGGGCCAATAAGGGTAATTGTAAAAAGTATATAGAAAATTTTAGAAAAATCCCAGAAAATAGAAAATGAGGTTGAAGGCTCATTCAAGGTTCAGAATAACAAAAATACCCCTACGGTAACTTAAATGGAATTTTACAGTAAATAGCCCGGTCTAAGGTATTCAGATAGATGCAATTATTTGGGCAATAAGCAGACATCAAAAATGTATGTAAAAATAAGGATAAATAGTTAAAACATTGTACTAATTTATAAAAATAGTCCCGCTCCCAAAAGACAAGTGAAATGGCTTTAATAAAATATAAAGCATGATTATGCTACTAAAGGGCATTTTGAAGAATGACTTTAAGTAGGGCATACAGGATAGTTGTGACTTGAGAAAATTCATAGATTTTCTCTAAAAGTAAAATTTTTTTTTGGAGCAGATGGAATAATTTTCAGAGCTCTAAAAAGCCATAAAGAAACCCCGACAAATGAGAGCCAAGTAAATAGAGGAAAATATTTAAAGAAAAGACGAAAGCATTCATGGCTCATTAATGCACCATGTGGGGTAATTATGGCACTATGTGAAGGCATTAAAGATGAGAGAAGTAGTAGTAGAATAAGACAAAAGTGATATGACAAATATTTCGGTCCTCCAAGAGATCGGGATTGAGAAAAGGGACCAGTAAAGTATGAATTTTGCAATAAATCTAGGAAGCTTCTCATAAATGCTATCCATTTCCATCTCTACTTCTAAAATGGCATCAAATAGAAGAATTTTATTGGTTGGAAGGTTCAAGGAAGATATGTGATGATTAAAATCTTAATTTGGATTCCAAATTTAATAAAATTTGGTTTATGGAATCCAAATGACATTTGAATTTAGTTAAGAGACACTTGGACTAATAAGAGGAAGCCATCTAGCCTTGATGATGTCGTGAGAATGATGTCATGGATATGAAGTAAGCATGATGTAAAAAAGCACATGAACTTCCAACATTACCCTTACAGCTTTTACTAACTTCAAGTGGCAACGTTGTCTTTTCATGCCATAATTTTGGCTATAAATACCTCCCTTGGAAGAGCATTTTAGCAAGCATTTGTAAAGGGAAAACTCTGCAGAAAATTAGAGAGAAAAATGAAAAGAAAAAAGGTAGAGGTGAAGGCCAAGAATTTCTGAACATTTAAGGGGCTTCTTTCTGCTTCATAATCTCTTATAGATCCTAGGGATACCTTGTGAATTTTCTCAAAATTTAATTATCCTTAGAACTATTTATTCAGAATTTTCCAAATAAAAACCCCAATTTGACTTAATTAGACCTTAAATTCCTTTATAATATTCCTACGGGTAATTTCAAAATAAAACCACTTATACACTGTCATATAATTTCCAAGGTACATTATCCCTATTTTTCCTCAATTTTTTGAGACTCAGAAATATTTTTAATAATTAATTCTTGACCAATTTTTTTAATCAGTCAAACTTCCATAATCACTGGAAATACAATAATAATTATTTCCTGTAATATTTCTAACTTCCAAGCCTTTCCTCCTGTCCAGGGGGAATTTCTCTATTTTCTATGATTTTCTAGAAATTTTATGGATACTTTTCATAATTAACCCCTCAGAGTACACATTCGTAAGTGTTACGATTCAAGCAGATCATAGCACAAGCCCATGGATTTAAAGTTTTAACATAACTACTCAGGTTACTATTCACTGTTAAATTTCCAGATTATAGGGCCAACTTCAAAAATTCATAACTAATTCCATTTAAATCGTATTGATGTGATCTAAAATTCTACTGAAAGCTATTTTGATGATATTTTAGGGAAAAATATCCAATTAGACTTATCCTTACCCAATTTGTACAGTTAAATGAATAGATATTACTGTTCATTTCGTAAAATCTGGACCTTCCAGATTCTGTGCCTCAACTTTGGAAATTCGTATCTCCTTATGTACGCATCCAATAGAGGTGATCTACCTCTCATTTTAAAGCTTGGGACGTGTACTATAAGTTTGCTAAATCGTGTGACTTAACTTATTCGTTTGATAGGTCAAACTGGGGCTACAAACTCGCTGCTCCAGGACCTACGTTTAATCCCTTAACATCTCTTTACTTAAATTCTTTTTATTTCTTTGGCATACATAACATGGGCTTACTCTTTCCCATTCATGCTCATATATTTCTATACATGGCATCATATGCATCCATAACATAAATTATATAATAAGAGAATTACACAATGAATAATAATATCATTCATTGACATCAATAATTCTCCACTTTCTTCTCCTTGCTTCTCATGCCATTATTGCCCATTGATGATTGACCTATATGGTTGGTTAGGGAGGGGTGAGATTCGGGGGAATCTTAGTAGCAAACAATACCACATAATCATGCTAGATGGATGCTAATGCACTACGCGTAACTTGTTTATTCTCTTGTTAATTAGTGACATATTAGCATGCTCAAAGCTAACTTCTTGATGCATGGCCATGGAGACATAATCTACTCATCATGAATAGAAATTACAGCAGCTAAAACATGTCACAATAACATTCAATAACATGTACACGGCAACACACAAGCATACCACATCAAGCAATGACAATAGGTAAGTTCACTACCTTGCACCTCAAGCTTTCCTCTTACTTTTCCTTTGACTCCCTTGACTTTCCAACCATGTGGGCATTTGGTCAACATCACCAAACATCCTCTTGAATGTTCCAAAGGTCGTAAATATAACCATAATGATCATACAATCTATTAGGACCACTAGATTACATAAAGTTCAAGACTATCTCTCTTGAACCTCAACCCTTTCTCTTAGTCTTAGGGTTTCCTTTCTATCTTTTCTAACCTAAATCTCATTATTTCCCATCCTTAAGATCTATTTCTTGTCAATTAGGACCACTTTAGATGGCTTTAGATTCAAGAATATCAAATCTGGAAATTTTGGGTCGTGGGTACTGTTCACGCAGAAATTCCAGAATTTTTACTCAATTTTGAAAATTCATAATTAATTCTATAAAAATCGAAACTAAGTGGTTCCAAGTCTCACTGAAATCTACTTAAGTTAAATTTAAAGGAAAAATAGTTTCAGGAACCAATTCTATGCCGAACAGTATTGGAGTTGTATGGAACTTAAAACTCTTCCAAAAGTTCAACACTGTTTCCAGATTTCAAACCCTAAATTTGAAAAATCACCGTAAATCGTACACATATCCAAATGAAGTGTTCTACCCATGGATTTAAAGTTTACAGAGTGTACTTTAAGCATGCAAAATTTCAGAATCAGATATGAACATCAAATAATTTGAAATAGGCATCAAATCAGATGCTACAGCCATCATATACCTTGATCTTGAAGCTTGAACTTAGGTGGACTTTCTCTCACTAGAAATAGCTCTTTCTCTCTCTAGATGCAAGATCGGCAGAGTTTCCCCTATGGTCCCTTGCTTGGCTGAAATATGAGGGGAGGGAGTGCCTATTTATAGCCAAAAATTTGGCTTGAATGGACCAAAATGTCCTTGGTGGCTAATAGAAAGGGTAAGGGCAATTTTGAAACTTCAAGTTGACTTTTACATCATCATTGCATCATCTTCTTGCATCATGCTTACCTCAACCTTGTAGAAGATGCCAAGTGTAATAAAAGTGGTGGAGGAGATGGGAGATTAGATCCTGGCCGTTGAATCAAACTTAATTCCTCCAAATTTACTTGGCCCACGTTTCTCCGGCTTCCTTTATGGCCTTCCGGAGCTCAAAAAATTCTTCTGTCTACTTCATAAATTCCCTTTAATTCTAGAGAATATCTATGAAGTTTCTTAGGCCATAAAAATTCCTTTAAACCTTGCATAAAAATTCATTTACCAAAATACCTTTTTATCGGCAAAACCGACTCTTTAATTTATTAAAGCCACTCCATTGGCCTTTTGGTTGCGGGACTAATTTTATAAATTAGTACAACCTTTCAACTATTTAACCTCATTTTTGTATACATTTTTGAGGTCTCTTGCTATCTCAAATAATTACCTCAAACGGTATACTTTTTACCGGTCATAACCTCAAAAATTCCATTTAAGCTGTCTCAGGGGTATTTTCGTCTTTTTTCTTCACAGAAGAGCCTTAGAATATTATTTCCCATTTTTTTGAGATTTTCTTAGAATTCTCCGTATACTCTTCTATTTTTACCCCTGTTGGTCATAACTTTCTGGATTTACAGTTTAGTCCCTACTTGGACTTAGCTTCATACAATCCTCTCTTTGAGGTTTCTAACTTAACCTTTGGCCTGTGTCTAGCCTCTTTTCTCTCTCTGGGCCTTCAAGACTTTACTAAAGCCTCTAACTTTGATTACACTTTAGCCCCTTAAAACTTTTACTTTGCAGTTTAGTCCCTAAACTGCTTTGCCTTCCTTTCTCATCTTTGGGACTTCTGCTCAAAAAAGGGTCTAGTAGCCTATTCAATCCAGGCTATTTCTGGTACTTCTAGGCTCAAAAGTTTGGATGTTACAGAGGCGGAGGCGGAGGCAGTTGGCTCTTGAGTGAAAATACTTGCCAAAGCTATCCTTCAACTTGTATTTTCTATGTGAAAGCTTTGAGACTACCTCCAAAGGTCCTATCCAAGTGTCCTTAAAGTCTTTATGAGGTGTGGAGTGGCTAGGGATATAAGCCATGACATAGTCACCAATGTCATACACCTCTTTATCGACTTGGAGAGCTCTCTTGGCAAGTATCTTAGGATCTAATGACAGAGCATGTAGTGGAAGAAGTGGACTCCTCAATTGTTCAACTGTAAGGTCTAATGATGTCTCTTCTTTTGATGGTAGATAATGAATTTCACACAAGACCTTGACAGGTTGTCCTATCTCCTTTAATGCTTTGATAAAATTTAATGGCTTCTTAGGTTGAGACCTCACAGCTCTACTACGCCTTGCAAAATCATCATAAGAAACCTTTCTTTAGCACTTTGGGGTTAGTGGGAGGTTCAACAAGCATAGTGTTGTTACATAAAACAGTGCATGGAGTGGAATAAGTGTAATCCAATAAACAAGCATTAGAACACAACACATCACTAACATGTGAGGGGTGAAATAGAAGAAGGGGTAGAATGGGGGTAATGGATCATGAGTGCATTAGAGGATTCAACAACCTTATGAGAAGCTCTATCATTGTTAACATGCAAATCATCATCAATTTCATCAATAAAATGCACATCATGCAAAGAATAATCTTCATTAGGTTGTTTTATGCTTTCATACATGTTAAAATGCACAAAATGATCACCTACACTTATAGTGATAGAACCTTCCTTCATTTTAATTTAAATATTAGTAGTTCTTATGAAAAGTCTACGAAGAATTAATGCACCTTCATTCATGCTTTCCTTAGACATATCTAAAACATAGAAATCTGCATGAATAAGCAAGTCTTTAACCTTTACTAGCACATCCTTAAGCACCCCATGTGGATATCTAACAGTGTGATCTGCTAATTGTAACATAACACTAGTAGGCTTAAGAGTAGTAATACCAAGGGACTCATAGACTGACTTAGGCATCATATTAATAGCAGCTCCTAGGTCTAGTAAGGCTTTTGGAATAGTAGTCATTCCTATGGTGTAAGGTATGGTGAAACTCTGGGTCTGGGTCTTAGCACTTAATTGGAAATTGGGGCTTAAAAAGTGCACTAACATTGGAAGGTAGTTAGACCATCTCATTAGGCTTGAACTTCTTTTTATATTTACACAGATCTTTCAAAATCTTGGCATATTTAGGTTGAGAGGCCAACTCAAGTAAAGGTACATTAACACTAGCTTTTTTCATGCCTTGAAGATAAGAATATGGAAAGGGGAGTTCTTTAAGATTTACCTCATTACCTTTATAGCAAGCAACTTCTTGAGTATGAGGTTGACTCTTTTTAGCAGCTCTAATATCCTCTTTATCATTTACAAGTGTAGTGGCATTCTTCTTTAACATTCTCTTCACTTTTATACCTTCAAATAAGGGTATAGCTATAGAGCTCTTAGAATTGCAAATTTTCATTCAACACTACCTCCTCCTCTTCACTTACGTCATCTTTCTTCCCAACTAGCTCACCATTTCTCAAACTTATGGCATTTAGGCCTTTGTGGGTGGGATTAATCACAATGTTGGATGGTAAGTCTCCTTTCCTAGCAACTTCTTCACTTTTAGAATTTACTATTTGAGTAACATAGACTTGGAGATTGTTGTTTCTAACCTCAAGTTGTGTCACATCTCAATTTTTAGGCCTAAAAGCCTTGTGAGTAGCCTAAAGAAGGTAGGCTACCAAGCCCCTTTGAGCAAAAGTCCCAAAGACGAGAAAAGAAGTCAAAGTAGTTTCAGGGACTAAACTGCAAAGTAAGAAAGTTGTTAGGGGGCAAACATGTAAGTAATGTTAAGATTCCAGGAGAATCTCAAGGGCCCAGAAAGAGAAAAGAGGCTAGATATAAGTTAATGGTTAAGTTAGAGGCCTCAAAGAAATGTTTTATGAAACTAAGTCCAAGCAGGTACTAAATCGTAACTTCAGAAAGTTACAATCAATAGGGGTAAAAATGAAAAGTATATAGAAAATTCCAGAAAAATCCTAGAAAATGGAAAATAATATCCTTAGACTCTTTTGTGAAGAGAAATGACAAAAATACCCCTGAGGCAACTTAAATAGAATTTGTAAGATTATGGTTGGTAAAAAATACACTATTTAAGGTAATTATTTGAGATAGCAAGAGACCTCAAAAATATACACAAAAGTGAGGTTAAATAGTTAAAAGGTTGTACTAATTTATAAAATTAGTCTCACTCCTAGAAGGCCAATGGAATGGCTTTAATAAAATATAAAGCCAATTATGCCAATAAAAGGGTATTTTAAAGAATGATATTTAAGTGGAGCCTATAGGATGAGTCCTGGCTTGATAAAATTCATAGATTTTCTCTAAAGATAGAAGCAATTTTTGGAGTAGACAAAATAATTTTTAGAGCTCCAAAAAACTAGAAAGAAATTCTAACAAATGAGAGCCAAGTAAATAGAGAAAAATATCTAAGGAAAAGACAAAAGCCATTATGGCTCATTAATGCACCATGTGAGGTAATTATGACACATATGAAGGCATTAAAGAGGAGAGAAGAGGTAGTAGAATAAGACAAAGGTGATGTGACAAATATTTTGGTTCTCAAGGAGATCTAGATTGAGAAAAAGGGACCAGTAAAGTATACTCTTGTTTCTTTTACCTAGCTAGAAATGTGCCACTTGTCAAGCTATGAATGGAAGGGATAAAGATGTCACTTGTCAAGTCAAGAATGGAGAGGATTTTGAATTTAAAATTTAATTTTATTTGGATTTATTTTAAGGATGGAAATTAGTTCAAGAGGGCATAAGATGTTGACACCTGAGTATTGTAATTAGTAGGAACTTGCAGGGCATAATGGTCCATTCAAGGCATAAGTTTTGGTTATAAATACCCCACCTTGGAAGAGCATTTTGGCAAGCATTTTTAGAGGAAAAACTCCACCAAAAATTAGAGAAAAATGTAGGGGTGAAGGCCAAGAAGAAGGAACAAGATTTAAGCTTCAAGATCAAGGTATGTGGTGATTCTAGCACCTATCTTGATGCCTATTTCAATTTAGTTACTGTTTGCATTTGATTCTAAAATTTAGCATAATTAAAGTACACTCTCTAATCTTTAAATCCACAGGTATAACACTTCATTTGGATATGTGTACAATTTATTGTGATTTTTTAAATTTAGGGTTTAAAATCTGGAAACAGTTTTGACCACTGGAGTAGTAGGAAAGTTCCATACAATTCTAGTACTGTTTCACAAAGAATTGGTTCCTAAAACTATTTTTCCTTTAAAGAGTACTTAAGAGATTTTAGTAAGACTTGGAACCACTCAGTTTTGATTTTTTTTGGAATTAATTATGAATTTTCAAAGTCGAGTAAAAATTCTGGAATTTCTGTGCGAACATTACCCGCAAAGCAAAAAGTTGAGATTTGATCTTCTTGAATCTAAAGCCATCTAAAGTGGTTCCAATTGACAAGAAATGGACCTTAAGGATGGGAAATGATGAGATTTATGTTATGAAAGCTAAAAAAACCCTAAAATCAAAAGAAAGTGTTGAGGTTCAAGAGAGCAAGTCTTGACCTTTGTGTGATTTCTTGGTCTTAATGAGTTATGTGGACCTAGTGGCTGTGTTTAGGATCTTAGAACATCCAAGAGGATGTTTTGATGATGTTGACCAAAAGCTATCATGGTTGGAAATTCAAGGTAGTCAAAGGAAAAACAAGAGGAAAGCTTGAAGTATAAGGTAGTGAACTTACATATTGTCATTGGTTGATGTTGTATGCTTGTGTATTGATATGTACATGATGTTTGAATGTTGTCGTGACATGTTTTGCTTGCTATAATTGCTATTTATGGTAAATAGATTATGTCTCCATGGCCATGCATCAAGAAGGTAGCATTAAGCATGCTAATATGTCACTAACTAACAAGAGAATAAGCAAGTTGCATTTAATGCATTAGTATCCATCTAGCATGATTAATATGGTATTGTTTGCTACTGAGATTTCCCCGAATCTCACCCCTCCCTTAACCAACCATAGTAGGTCAAATGATATGGAAAAAGTGCCACACCTTACTTATATAATACCTTAGAGTCCATTTAGAACCATTTTAAACCACTTTGGGTAGCCTTAAACTCATAAAAATGCAAGTTGGATGTTGATTTACGGAAAAATACTATTCACTATGCAATTTCCAGATTATAGGTCTAACTTTAAAAAAATCATAACTAATTCTAAAAAAAATAGTATAGAGGTGTTCCAAAATTTTAATTGAAGCTCTTTCAATGCTCTTTAAGGGAAAAATATCAAACTGGACTTATCTCTTGCCAATTCATACAATTTATTCATTAAACTTTACTATTCATTTGGTAAATTATGAAACTTCCAGATTCTATACTTCAGTTTTGAAAATTCATATCGCATTGTGTACACATCCAATTGGGGTGATCTACCTCTTGATCTAAATCTTAGAATGTGTGCTATAAGCCTACCAAATTTCATGGCTTAATTTGTTAATTTGATAGGTCAAACTGGAGCTCAAAACTGACTTCTCTAAAACCTACGTTTTATCCCTTTACCTTTACTTGCTTTAATTCTTTTTATTAATTTGGCATACATAACTTAGGCTTACTCTTTGCCATCCATTCTCATACACTTCCATTCATGCCATAGACATTCTAAACACATATATTGCATAATGGGCATCCATAAACATAATTTACAAAATAGGAGAATTATACATTCATTAACATGAATAATTCTCCATTTTCTTCACCTTCGTTCTCATGCCATTATTGCCCACCATTGATTGACCTAAATAGTTGGTTAGGGAGGGGTGACATTTAGGATAATCTTAGTAACAAACAATACTATATTAATCATGGTAGATGGATGCTAATGCACTACATGCAACTTGCTTATTCTCTTGTTAATTAGTGACATCTTAGCATGCTCAAAGCTACCTTCTTTATGCATGGCCATGAAGACATAATCTACTCATTATAAATAGCAATCACAGCAGCCAAACATGTCATAATAACATTCAAATAACATGTACACAGCAACACACAAGCACACAACATCAAACAATGACAATAGGTAAGTTCACTACCTTGCACTTCAAGCTTTCCTCTTGCTTTCCCTTTGATTCACTTGACTTCCCAATCATATGAGCTCTCGATCAATATCATCAAATATCCTCTTGAATGTTGCAAGGTCCTAAACATAGTCAGAATGATCACACACTCCATTAGGATCAAGAGATTACATAAAGTTCTAGACTAGCTCTCTTTAACTTAACCTCTTTCTTCTAATTTTTGGATTAATGTTCATATTTTTTAAAAATTATTTCCTTAGGTCAATCCTACATCATAGTTTTATCCAAAGAATCCAAATATGAGCTTAGATTAATGAAAATCCAATTCCTCCCCCAAAGATCAGTGTTGGCTAAATAGGGGGCTTTGAAATCCAAAAATTCCAACTTTAATTCCAGTGCTTCCAATGCTTGTTCATTAGGTTTACCCTACATCATTTTCCATTTTAAAGCCATTGCAAGCCTTAGAATTATCAAAATCACATCCTAGGGTGCCTAAATAGATATGGCTGAGCTGATCCTCTAACATCCATAGCATATAATCTTTCAAATATCAACACAAAACCACTTGAAACAACATCTAATCAATGCGTTCTAACTAAGTTTAACATCAAAATCATCCTCCCCTACCTCTTAAATTTTGGTTAGCACCTCCCCTTAGGGGATTTCACATTTTTCAACCATCAAACTCAAGAATACAAAGCAAAATACAAGGTAGAACATAAAACTAACCTTGTATCCAAGTTTAGGTAGATGATTTCCTCTTAATTGATCTTCAAGAAAACATTTTGCAAGAGTTTCCCCTCTTAAACTCATCTTGGCTGAAAAATGAAGGGGGAGAGGCTCTATTTATAGCCAAACTTTGGTCTTGAATGGACTAAAATGCCTTTGGAAGTTAATAGAAAGGGTAAGGGCAATTTTAAAACTTTAAGTGCACTTTTACATCATTTTGCATCACCTTCTTGCATCATCCCTTATCTCATTCTTCTAGAAGGTCTAGGTGTCAAGAATCTAGTGGATGAGAAGGGAGATTGAATCCTAGCTATTGGATCAAAACTTAATCCCTAAGTTTCCTTCTAATTTACTTGGCTCACATTTATCTAGCTTTCTTGATGGCCTTCTGGACCTCAAAAAGTTCTTCTATTTACTCTATAAATTCTATTTAATTTTAGAGAATATCTATGAATTTTATTAGGCCATAACACTTCCTTTAAGCCTTGCATAAAATTCATTTACTAAAATACCCTTTTACCAGTATAATCAGCTTTTTATTTTACTAAAGCCATTTCCACTAGCCTTTTGGGAGCGGAACTAATTTTATAAATTAGTACTACCTTTCAACCATTCAATCTCATTTTTGTGTACATTTTTTAGGTCTCTTCCTATTTCAAATAATTATCTCAAACGGTATACTTTTTACTGGCCATAATCTTATAAATTCTATTTAAGTTGTCTTAGGGATATTTTTGTCATTTCTATTTACAAAAGAGTCTTAGAATATTATTTCCCATTTTTTGGGATTTTTCTAAAATTTTTTGTATATTTTTTATTTTTACCCCTATTGGCCTGTACCTTTCTGAATGTACATTTTACCCCTGCTTGGACTCAATCTCATAAAATATTTCTTTGAGGCTTCTAGCTTAATCTTTGGCCTATATCTAACCTCTTTTTTCTTTCTGGGTCCTTGAGCTTTTACTGAAGCCTCTAACTTTGATAACACTTCATCCCCTAAAAACTTTCACTTTGTAGTTTAGTCCCTATCCTCGTTCTAGCTTCCTTTCACATCTTTGGGACTTCTGCTCAGAGGGCTTGATAGCCTACCTTCTTTAGGCTACTTTGTGGTCTTCTAGGTCTAAAATCTAGGATGTGACAATTCTCCCCCTCTTTAAAGAAATTTTGTCCTCGAAATTTCAAGGCCAAACCTCTAGTTTAACTGTCATTGTGAGGTTACTCGAGAAGAAGTCCCTCTCTTTTTCCTTATTTAGCATGCCTGAATATATCCTAATAAAGACTTATAGCTCCACAATCTCAAATGGTCCTACGTAGTTTGGCATCAACTATTTCACTTTAATAGATTGACCTATGCCATTAGTTGGAGAAACTCTTAAAAACACATGTTCTTCAACCTGGAACTCTAATAGTTCCCGCCTGTCATTAGCGTGACTTTTCTGTCTACTCTGAGCTGTAAGTAACTTGTACTTGATTAGCTTTATTTTGCTTAAAGGTTCAGTCTACTATATTTAGACCCCAAACTTTCCTCTTTATAGGTTGTCTAGCAAAACAGGGATCTATATTTTCTCCCGTACAAAGCTTCAAACGGGGCCATTTGAAGGCTGGAATGATAGCTATTTTTTTGTAAGCAAACTCTACTAGTGGCAAGTACTCATTGTAGTTTCCTTTAAAAACCAAAATACATGCCTGTAACATATCTTCCAGGGTTTGGATCATTCATTCTGTTTGTCCATTTGTTTGTGGGTGATGAGCTGTACTAAGACTCAACTTGGTTCCTATATTTTCTTACATCTTTTTCCAGAATTTGGACATAAACCTTGGGTCTCTATCTGATAAGCCTCATTATTTGCATATATTTCTAGTCCTAAACTTATGCTTTTGCCATTTATATTTGCATATTTTGAGTATAATTAGCTTTTATTGTGCATAAGAGTTGGTGAAGGAAGTTATGAGGTTTTCTTTGTGTTTTTGCATGATTTTATGTGATTTTATTTATGTGTACTTTTGATCCTTATTTGGTGTGAATTTCAAGGAGCTTCACTAGCCTTTTCATATTCTGTCTAAGGCACCATGACATGTCATAGAACGCACCGTGGCGGATTTGCAAGAGGACTCTTAGTAATAGGCGCTGCGGCGGATGATTAAAAGCGCCATTGGAGATTCTGTCACATCCATTAATATGACATCTAGGAATAGGGATAGTCCTAAATATTTAAAGGCCAAAACAGATAAGGAGAAATAGAAAAATTTTGGTGGAAAATAATTATTATAATTTTCCAAGCCAATTATGAAAAGTTTGACTAATTAAGGAAAATTGGTCAAGAATAATTATGGAAAAATATTTCCAAACCTCAAAAAATTAAGAAAAAATAAGGATGATATCCTTTGACAGTTATATGGGATTATAAAATTGGTTTTATGACCAAATTACCCTTGGAGAAATTACAAAGAAATTTAAGGGCGATTTAAGCTAGTTTAAGGTCCTTTATTTGCAAAATTTCAAATAAATATTAGGAAAGAGAATAAAATCCAAAGAAAATTTCTATAATATCCCAAGGAATTATAAGAGATTATGGAATTAAAAGAAGACCCTCAAGTATCCCAGATTTTTTTCCAATTCCTCTGAAAAGTGAAAAAATCACTAAAGAGAAGGAAATTAGTTTTCCTTTTTATTTATTGATTGGGAAATTAAATTTGAGACAAAGAGGGCAATTTGGGAAGATAAAAATGAGGAGAATAATTTATGGATCTGACAGAAAATAATTATAGAAGCCAGAGCACTGTAATTATAGAAAAGAAATTAAACTCGGAGTAAAAGTGCACAGATAAAGTGAAGACTAGAGTCTTGCACTTTACTTGGTCCACAAGTTGCTACTTGTCAAGCCTTTAATGGATGGTAATTAAAGCTTTCCAAGTGTCAAGCCTTGATTGGAGAGGATCTTGACTTTTGTCACACCTTACTATCGAATCCATTTAGGATTTTATTAAAACCATTTTAGACCACATTGGATAGTCTTGGGCTAAAAAATTTATGAAAAACGCTGATATTCAGATTTTTACTATTCATCAGGTAAAAATCCAGTTTTCTGGCCCAATTTCAAAAATTCATAACTTAATCTGAAAAAATCAAAATAGAGTGGTTCAAAATTCTATAAAAATATCTTTTAATGCTCTTTTAAGGAAAAATAATCTTATGAACCAATTCCATTTGAAAAAGTGTCAAGTTTTTGTGAAAGTAACCTCTGTCCATTGTGCAAAAATCCTTTTTCCAGATTCTGAACCTTAACTTTGAAAAACCAGTAAAAATTGTGTAGTTAGCCATTTTTATGTGCTTCCTATCGATTTGAAGCTTATGATGTCAACTCTTAGAATACTAAATTTCATGTAGAAATTCATTCGGTAACTTAATAAAATGTGGCTCTAAACTAACATCCTGCTTAGGGATTACAGCACCAACAATTGATATTTATACATAGCCAAATACAAATATTTCCCCAAGGCTCATCAACATATTAATCCTTGGATTTGTAGCCTCCATTTTGATGATTTGGTCCCTAAAATGTTAAGTTACCTGTGGGGGATGAGATTTCAATGAAATCCCAGTAGCAAGATCAATCAACCAAAACATTAATATGCATTAATTACAAGCATTCCAACCTTTTGCTATTAATAGGGAACTACTTTACCTCATACATGTAGCACTCTAATATGCAATAGCCAAGGCACATAAAGCAAGAAGTATAGCTACACAATCATTATCATCATCATCATTTAGTTCAACCACATAATAGCACATGAAATTACATAGCAATCAATACAACACTCAACATTAAGGTTAATTAAATCTTACTACCTTAATCCAATGCTCTTCGATTTTCTTGTTCTTCTTTCTTGCTTCCATAAATGCCAAATCCTAACATGAAAATCCATAAAAAGCGCAACAAGAATCATCAACCTTTCCTCATAAAAATCAACAACATAAATCAAGGACATCCTTTGTCCCTTAAAGCATCCACCTTTGTTCTTTAATTTTAAAGTTTGTTTCCTTAAACCCTAAAAATTCCCTCTTGACTCATTCCTACATGATTTTTTATGTAGATTCCAAATATCCACTCAAATTTAAGAAAATAAAACTTCCTCTTCCAGTTTCAGCATGGTCAAACCATTAGGGTTCAAAATCCAAAAATTGCAACTTTGATTCTATGGCTTCCACCATTTTTCATTTTGAACACAATGGAAGCCTCAAAACTTTTAAAAACACATCCTAGGGTCCAGATCTTACTTTGGCCAAAAAGGTTCTCATGCAACATAACAAAGAAAACACTTCAAAATCAACCTACAAACTCTTGTAACCACTAGGATCTAACATGCTTTGAAGTGTTCTAGCAATATTGAACCATAAAACTTCCTCCCTTACTTATTATACATTTCGACCAGCACCAAAGAAGGAAGAAAACCAGAAATTTCAACCTTATAACTCAAGCAAACAAGGCAAGGAACAACTTAGAACCAAAAACTAACCTTGGATGTTGGTTGGATGATCAAAGTTGGTGCCTTTTCTCGTGATTTCTCCTTGAACTCTCTCTTTTCCCTCTTGGTTTGCTCTTGGACAAAACTAGCATCTAATTTAGGAGGAGGATTACTCATTTAATGTGCACAAAATATCTCACCTACTAGCATTAATGAGGAGCCAAGTGTTAAAAGCCTACTTCTTCTTGAAATTTCCCTCTTAATCACATAATTCCAATTGTAATTAATTTCCAAAAGTCAAACTCTCCTCCACTTGAGGCTTGACACTTGGAAAGCTTTAAATCCTCTCCATTAGGGGCTTGACACATGGCTAAATGTGAACCATTTGAATTGCTAGACTCTAGTCTTGCTTTATCAGTGCACTTTGATGCCAGGTTTAACTTCTTTTCTATAATTACAATGCTCTGGCCTCTGTAATTATTTTCTGTCAGATTCATAAATTATTCTCCTCATTTTTATCTTCCCAAATTTCCCTCTTTGTCTCAAATTTAATTTCCCAATAATTAAATAAAAGGAAAACTAATTTCCTTCTCTTTAGTGATTTTTCCACTTTTCAGAGGAATTGGGAAAAATAGTGGATACTTGAGGGTCTTCTTTTAATTCCATAATCTCTTATAATTCCTTGGGATATCATAGAAATTTTCTTGGGATTTTATTCTCCTTCCAATTATTTATTTGGAATTTTCCAAATAAGAGGCCTTAAACTAGCTTAAATCATCCTTAAATTCCTTTGTAATTTCTCTAGGGGCAATTTGGTCATAAAACCAATTTTATAATCCCATATAATTCTCAAGGAATATTGTCCTTATTTTTTCTTGATTTTCTAAGACTTGAAAATATTTTTCCATAATTATTCTTGACTAATTTTTCTTAATTAGTCAAACTTTTCATAATTGGTTTGGAAAACTATAATAATTATTTTCCACTAAAATTCTTCTATTTCTCCTTATCATTTTTGACCCTTAATTATTTAGAAACATTTTTTATTCCTAATTACCATAGTACTGGATGTGACATTTCTCCCCCCTAAATAAATTTCGTCCTCGAAATTTGAAGCGTATCTTATTGAAAAAGTTCAGGATACTTTTCCTTTATCTTAGTCTCCATCTCCCTCATAACTTTTTTCAGTATAAGACCTTTCCAGACAACCTCGACTAGTAGAATCTTCATGTTTATCAACTGTTCATCTTTCTGTTCAATGATTCGTTTTAGTTTGATCTCAAAAGACGAGTTGTCTTGGAGAACAATGTCATCATAGCTCATGACATGTGTCGGGCCTAGATGGTACTTCTTTCATTGGGAGTTATAGAAGACATCATGAATTTAACTTACATTCGGGGGAAGGGTCACTTTTAATCTACTGGTCCAGTCTTGGACAAAATTTAAAACGGTCTAACATACTTTGAACTTAACTTCTTAAGCTTTAGGGATCGACGGACTTCTGTTGTTGGTTACACTTTAATCACCAACCTCAATCTTTAATGGTCTCCTTTAATGTTTGAGTAGCTCTTTTCTCTACTTTGAGCCATTAGAAGTCTTTGCTGAATAACTTTAATCTACTGGGAAGTATGATCCACTATATTAGGACCATACTTACTTCTTTTGTTACACCTTACTATCGTATCGTCTTACGGTTTAATTATAACCATTTTAGACCACATTGGATGGTTTGGGCTCAATTTTATCTCAAAAACGCTAAATTTCAGATTTTCACTGTTCATCAGGTAAAAATCCAGTTTTCTGGCCCAATTTCAAAAATTCATAACTTAATCTAGAAAAATGGAAATGGAGTGGTTCAAAATTATATAAAAAGATATTTGAATGATCTTTCAGGGAAAAATAGTCTTGTGGACCAATTCCATTGGAAAAAGCATCACGTTTTTGTGAAAGTCACCTCTGTCTATTAGGCAAAAACTCCTTTTTCCAGATTCTGAACCTTAACTTTGAAAAATCATTAAAAATCGTGTAGTTGGAGATTTTTAATGTGTTAGCTATCAAAATAAATCTCAGAACGCGATATACAAACATGCGAAATTTTGTAATTAAATGCATTCAGGAACTTAATCAAAACGTCGTGTAAAGGTGGTAGTGTCAGTGAACTTACAGCAGTACCCACCATAATATTACATAACCCAAATGTCCACGAATTTTTATGGTATGATACCATAATTTTAACCTTCAACCTGCAGCTTTTTTTTGGATGTTTTAGGTCCTAAAATGTTAGATTACATTTGGGGAATGAGAATTCATTGAAATCCCAATAGCAAATTAACCAACTATATCATCAACAAGCATCATCAACATGCATACTTATATTAACTACTATTGGTGAACTAGCATGCTTATCATTTGGCAAACTCAATCATGCAAGGGCCAAAGCAAGAAAGTGCAAAGAGCAGCCACATTACAATCAAGAAAGTTCATCCACCTAATAGCAATTAATCATGCAATAATCAATAATGCCAAGTCAATGTTAGTAGTTAGGTTCAACTTGCTACCTTGCTCCAAAAGCTTGAGTTCTGTTTGTTTCTCTTCTTCTCCTTCACAAATATCAAACCCTAGCATGGCATTCCACCAAAAAGGCAACAAAAGTCATTAACCAAACCAAGTAAAAGCAAGAACACAACTTAATATGACTCTTACTCCTTAAAGCTTCCACCTTTGTTCTTTATTTTTGAACTTGTTTCTTTTTAATCTTAAAAATTGCTTCTTAACTTATTCCTACATGGTTTTTCATGTAGATTCCAAATATATACTTAGATTGAAGAAAATAAAAATCCTCCTTTTAGTTTCCCTTGACCGGACCAAGAGGGTTCTTTAACCCAAAATTACAACTTTGGTTTTAATGCTTCCAACACTTGTTCCTTTTGGTTTCCCTACACCATTTTCATTTTAAGCACCATGGAAGCCTTAAAACATTGAAAAACACATCCTAAGGTCTATTTACTACCTTGGCCGAAATGTTCCATATGGTACACGAGCAAGAAAACACTTCAAAAATTAACTCACAACCACTTGCAACTACTAGGATCTAACATGTTTTGAAGTGTTCTAGCAAGTGTGATCAACAAAAATTCTTTCCCTACATGAGAAGCATTTCGTCCAGTACCCAAATAAGAGAGGAAACAAAATTTTCAACCATACAAATAAAGAAAACAAGGCAAGGATCCATTTAGAACCAAGAACTAACCTTGAATCCTTGGTTGTATGATCAAGTTGGTAGCTTTTCCCTTGATTTCGTTTGAACTCCCTCTTTTCTCTCTTGGTTCCCTCTTGCACAAAATAACATTTGAATATTAGGGGAGATGAGCTTGTTTAATGAGCCAAAATATCCCAACCACCATCATAAATGAAATTCCAAGTGTCACTACCCTCTTTAATCTTACTTTCTCTTTTATAATTAACTAAATCCAAATGAAATTAATTACCAAAAGTCAAAATCCTCTCCATTTGTAGAATGACATTTGACAAGTTCAAATCCTCTCCATTAGGGGCTTGACACATGGCTAATTGTGAACCATTTAAATTGCAAGACTCTAGTCTTGCTTTACTGGTGCACTTTGACTCCGGGTTTAACTTCATTTCTATAATTACAGTATTTTGGCCTTTGTAATTATTTTTTGTCAGATCCTTAATTTATTCTCCTTATTTTTATCTTCCCAAATTTCCCTCTTTGTCTCAAAATTAATTTCCCAATAATTAAATAAAAAGGAAAACTAATTTCCTTTTCTTTAGGGCTTTTCCACTTTCCAAAGGTATTGGGAAAAATCTTGGATACTTGAGGGTCTTCATTTAATTTCATAATCTCTTATAATTCCTTAGGATATCATAGGAATTTTCCTAGGATTTTATTCCCCTTAAAAATATTTATTTGGATTTTTCCAAATAAAATCCCTTAAATTGGCTTAAATCACCCTTAAATTCTTTTGTAATTTCTCTAAGGGTAATTTGGTCATAAAACCAATTTTATAATCCCATATAATTCTCAAAGGATATTATCCTTATTTTTTCTTAATTTTCTAAGGCTCAAAAATATTATTCCATAATTATATTTGATCAATTTTTCTTAATTAGTCAAATTTCCATAATTGGCTTGGAAAATCATAATAATTATTTTCCACCAAAATTCTTCTAATTCTCATTATCATTTTAGCCTTTAATTATTTAGGGATATTTCTTATTCCTAATTACCATAGTACTGGATGTGACATTTCTCCCCCCTAAATAAATTTCGTTCTCGAAATTTAAAGCATACCTTAATGGAAAAGTTTAGGGTACTTTTCCTTCATCTTGGTCTCCATCTCCCCTGTGGCTTCTTCAGAGGAAAGACCCTTCGAGACCACCTTGACTAGTGAAATCTGCTTGTTCCTCAGTTGCTTGATCTTTTGATCAATGATTCGCTTTAGTCTAACCTCTAAAGACAGGTTGTCTCGGAGCACAATGTCATTATAGTTTATGACATGTGTCGGGTCTAGATGGTATTTCTTCAATTGGGAGACATGGAAGACATCATGAATCTGACTTACTTTCGGGGTAAGAGCCAACTTGTAGGCTACTGGTCCAGCTTTGGACAAAATCTGAAATGGTCCCGCATACTTTGGACTTAGCTTCTTGGTCCTCAGGGTTCGACCAACTCCCGTTATTGGTGACACTTTAAGGAAAACATGATCACCAACTTCAAACTCTAACGGTCTCCTCCTTGTATCTGCATAGCTCTTCTGTATACTCTGAGCTATTAGAAGTCGTTGCTAAATAGCTTTTATCTGTTGGGAAGTCTGATCCACTATGTCTGGGCCAAGGATGCTTCTTTTACTAAGCTTTGTCCAACATAAGGGAGATCTACATTTCCTCCCATAGAGTGCCTCATATGGTGCCATTTGAATACTTGAATGGAAACTGTTATTGTAGGCAAATTCGGCTAACGGTAAGTATGCATCCCAATTACCACCAAAATCCAATACGCAAGCATGTAACATATCCTCCAATGTATGAATTGTTCGTTTTGTCTTCCCATCTGTCTGGGGATGGTAGGCTATACTGAATCTGAGAGTAGTGTCCATTTCTTTCTGTAGGGACCTCCAAAACTTAGAAGTAAATCTTGGGTCTTGGTCCGAAACAATATTGCTTGGGACACCATGCAGCCTAACAACCTCCTTGATGTAAAGTCTCGCTAACTTTTCGGGAGAATCTTTAACATTCATAGCGAGGAAGTGCGCGAACTTGGTCAGATGGTCTACTATAACCTATATCGCATCATGTTTAGCTACTGTCATCGATAATCCTACTATGAAATCGATAGATATGCTATCCCATTTTCACTCAGGGATATCTAGGGGTTGCAACTCTCCTGCAGGCTTCTGATGTTCCATCTTTACTTTCTGGCAAGTGAGACACTTTGCCACATACTCTGTAATATCCTTTTTCATTCTAGGCCACCAGAAAAGCTATCTAACATCATGATACATCTTTGTCATTCCTGGATGAAGAGTATATTTGCTTTTATGGGCTTCTGCTAGTATCCTTTCTCTAAGGTCGGCTACTTGGGGAACGTAGGTTCTTCCTTTAAACTTCAATATCCTCTCCTCTGAAATTTTAAAGTTCCCAGTTTCACCTCTAGACAATTTTCCTTTGAGAATTTCTGCTAGCCAATCTTGCAATTGTGCTTCTCTGATTTGCCCCTCGAGCAGAGCTGTAAACTGGGTTCTACCTTCATTTCCTTCTACTAACTGCATTTGATATAGAGGACCCCAATCTCTGAAATCCTCTATCAGCTTCTGCTCCTTAATCATTAGTGATGCTACCTGCACTGCCTTTCTGCTCAAGGCATCCGCAACCACATTCGCTTTGGCTGGATGGTACTTAATCTGGAAATCGTAGTCTTTAAGCATATTTTGATCATGGAGGTACTTGAAGCTCTTGTGGTCGCAAAACAATTCTATTGTTGCTCCGTACAAATAATGTCTCCATATTTTTAATGCATAAACTATCGCTACCAATTCCAGGTTGTGGGTCAGGTAATTCTCCTCATGAGATTTCAACTGGCGCGAGGCATATGCTACTACCCGCCCTTGCTGCATAAGTTTCACATCCAGTACTATGGTAATTAGGAATAAGAAATATTCCTAAAATAATCAAGGGCCAAAATGATAAGGAGAATTAGAAGAATTTTTGATGGAAAATAATTATTATGATTTTCCAAGCCAATTATGGAAATTTGACTAATTAAGGAAAATTGGTAAAAAGTAATTATGGAGAAATATTTCCAAGCCTGGGAAAATTAAGGAAAAATGAGGATAATATCCTTTGAGGGTTGTATGAAATTATAAAGTTAGTTTTATGACCAAATTACCCTTAGAGAAATTATAAAATAATTTAAGAGTGATTTAGGCTAATTAAGGGATTTTATTTGGAAAATTCCAAATAAATATTTTAAGGAGAATAAAATTCCAAGAAAATTCCTTTGAAACCCCAAGGAATTATAAGAGATTATGAAGTTAAATGAAGACCCTCAAGTATCCAAGATTTTTCCAATACTTGTGAAAAGTGGAAAAATCCCTAAAGAGAAGGAAATTACTTTTTCTTTTTATTTAATTATTGGGAAATTAAATTTGGAGACAAAGAGGGCAATTTGGGAAGAGAAAAATGAGGAGAATAATTTAAGGATCTGATAGAAAATAATTACAGAGGCTAGAGCACTGTAATTATAGAAAAGAAATTAAATCTGGAGCAAAGGTGCACTGATAAAGCAAGAAGTAGAGTCTTGCACTTTACTTAGCCTACAAGTTGCCACTTGTCAAGCCACCAATGGAGAGGATTTGAAGTTGCAAGTGTCAAGCCACCAGTAGAGAGGATCTTGACTTTTGAAATTAATTTCTTTTGGCATTAAGTTAATTAAGAGAGAGGATTAAGATTAAGTAAGCACTTGACACATGGCATAGCATTAAAGGATGTGTCATAGCATTAAATGAAGGTAGTTGGGATATTTTGGCTTGAAGAGAAAGCTATCCCTCCCCCTAATTCAGATTCATTTCGTCCAAGAGGGAGAAGGAGAGAAAAAGAGTGATTTTCAAGTGTGAACAAGAGGAAAAGCAAGCATATTTAATCTTCCAACTAAGATTCAAGCTTGGTAAGTTTTTCTAAGATGTTCCTTGCTTTGTTTTCTTGAGTTGTATGGCTATAAAAATCACTTCTTGTCCCTTCTTGTTGCTGGCCGAAAAGGATTTAGTGTATGTAAGGAGGTTTTGTTGTTAAACATAGCTAGGACACTATGAATCAAGATGGTTTCAAGTGGTCTAGTGCTGTTTTGAAAAGTTTTTCATAGTTGAACTCCAAGAGCTATGCTTCGACCACATTCAAAACTGAACCTTAGGAAGAGTTTTTTAATGTTTTAGTGCTTCCATGGTGCTCAAAAATGAAAAATGGTGTAGGGCAAACCAAAAGGAACAAGTGTTGGAAGCATTAAAACCAAAGTTGTAATTTTTGGTTCAAGCACCCCTTTTGGTTCGGTCAAGGGGTTAAAAGGAAGAGTTTTATTTTCTTGGATCTAAGAACATATTTAGAATCTACATGAAAAATCATGTAGGAATAAGGCAAGAAGCAATTTTTAGTGTTAAAAGGAAACAAGTTCAAAAATAGTGAACAAAGATGGAAGCTTTAAGGAGCAAGAGTCATTTATGATTTGTGTTCTTGGTTTTTCTTGGTTGGTTAATGATTCTTGCTGCCCTTTTTGAAGGATTGAATTGCTAGGGTTTGATATTTATGAAGGAAAAGAAGAGAAAGAATGAAGGCTCAAGCTTTTGGAGCATGGTAGCAAGTTGAACCTAACTACTAACATTAACATGGCATTATTGATTATTGCATGATTACTTGCTATTATGTGGTTGAACTTTCTTGATTGTGATGTGGTTGCTCTTTGCACTTTCTTGCTTTGGCCTTTGCATGATTGAGTTTACCAAATGATAAGCATGCTAGTTCACCAATAGTAGTTAATGTAGTTATGCATGTTGATGATGCTTGATGATATAGTTGGTTAATTTGCTATTGGGATTTCAATGAAATCTCTTTCCCCAAATACAATCTAACATTTTAGGACCTGAAACATCTAAGGGAAAGCTGCAGATTGAGGGTTAAAAGTATGGTATCATACCATAAAAATTCGTGAACTTTTTCGTTATGTAATATTATGCTGGGCAGTGCTGTAAATTCACTGACACTGTTACCTTTGCATGACTTTTTGATTAAGCTTCTGAACGCTTTTAATCACGAAATTTGGTATGGTTATAGAAAACATTCTGATATTCAATTTGATAGGTAACACGTTAAAAATGGCCAAGTATACCATTTTTAATGATTTTTCAAAGTTAAAGGTCAGAATCTGGAAAAAGGGGTTTTTGGCAAATGGACAGTGTTACATTTCATAGAAACCTGATGCTTTTTCCTAAGGAATTGGATCACAAGATTATTTTTCCTTGAAAGATAACTTAAAGGTATTTAAATATAATTTTGAACCATCCCATTTGGATTTTTGTGGAATAAGTTATGAATTTTTTACGTTGGGCCAGAAAAACTGGATTTTTACCCGATGAATGGTAAAAATCCGAAATTTAGCATTTTTTTGAGATAAATTTGAGCCCAAGACCATCCAATGTGGTCTACAATAGTTTTAAATGGAACTTTAGTTGATAAAATAGTAAGGTATGACAATAAGCACACATCCCAGTCTCTGCTTGCTAGCATCTGTATAAATCACATAGGGTTGCGAAGGATCGGGGAGTACAAGTACGGGATTAGAGGTGAGCTTCCTCTTCAGCTCCTAAAAGCTGGCCTCACTCTTCTCGTCCCACAAGAATGGCTGGTTCTTCCTGCTTAACTAGATGAGCGGAAGAGCAATTCGAGAAAAGTCCTGGATGAATCTCGTGTAATACCTCGCTAGTCCGAGGAAACTTCTGATCTCGGTCACCGTCTTGGGTCTCTCCCAATTGAGTACTGCCTCAATCTTACTAAGGTCGATAGCCACTCCCTCTCGGGAAATCACATGGCTGAGAAATTGGACTTCCTCTAGCCAAAACTCACACTTACTAAGTTTGGCCACCAGCTGCTTCTCTTTTAGGGTATTTAGGACAATTCTCAAATGCGTCTCATGTTCTTCAGAAGACTTGGAGTATACCAGGATATCATCATTAAACACTACCACGAATTGATCTAGGTAAGGGTGAAAGATCCTATTCATGTAGTCCATGAATATCACAGGTGCATTCGTCAATCCGAACGGCATCACTAAGAACTCATAGTGCCCATAGCGAGCTCTAAACACAGTCTTAGGGGCGTCATCAGGTTTAATCTTGAGTTGGTGGTAGCCAGATCTTAAATCAATCTTAGAGAACACACTGGCACCAACTAACTGGTCTAATAGATCATCTATCCTAGGGAGCGGATACTTATTTTTGACTGTGACTTTATTCAACTCCCTGTAGTCCGTGCATAATCTTAGACTACAGTCCTTTTTCTTAACAAATAACATTGGAGCACCCCATGGCGATACACTTGGTCTAATAAAACCTTTTTCAAGTAATTCCTCTATCTACTTCTTAAGTTCTACCATTTCATTTGGAGCCATTCTATAAGGGGCCTTAGAAATTGGTCTTGCTCCAGGTATGATGTCAATCGTGAATTCTACTTCTCTGTCTAGGGGTAGTCCTATGACCTCTATCGGAAACACTTCCGGAAACTCCTTAACAACTGGGATTTCTTCTATCCCTTCTTCTACCTCTACTTGCATCGAGAAGAAAATGAGGAATCCTTGACAACCTTTCCGTAGGCATTTGCCCGCTTGGGCTTCCGTTAAGAAATTCAATCTAACCTCCGGATTCAACTCTAAATCTCTCGAGGGTAAGATTAGGGTTTTATTCTTACAGTCTATTAGGATATTGTGGGATGATAACCAATTTAGTCTAATCACCATATCAATTTGATGGAAGGGTATACATATTAAGTCTATAACAGTACAGCAACGCTCATAACAAACTATACAGTTCAAGCACGCATCAGATGTAATTACCTTATTCTGTGTTGGTGTGGATACATGTATATCATATAGCAATGTATTCATAATCAAGCCAAGTCTCTTAACACAGGCATATGAGATAAAAGAATGACTAGCACCTGAATCAAACATTGCAATCACTGGGGAGTTGTTAATCATGATCGTACCTTGGATCCGGGCTTCTTCCCCTGTGAGGGCAAACACTTGGCCTTGGGTGCATGGTCGTGTCTTTTCAGTGTTTTGTGGGCATTCTCTCAAGAAATGTCCAGGTTTACTGCAGGTGTAGCAAACGTTTTGCCCAGCCATGTATGGTCTGTCACCATGATTCTTGCCATACTTCATACACTCCTTGCCCTTCGGTGGCTTACTGCCTCTCTTATTCTTGCGATTGTTCCATGGTTGCTTCCTCTTCTTACTTGCATCAGATGAGGTGCCACCCTGACCTCCCTGACCTCCCTTCTCTTCTTTGGGAGTAGTCTTGACCATCAGATGATGGTTTAAGCTGCTTTCCATGATTCGGCAAGCCTCGACCGCCTTATTGAACTGATCGAATTGTCTGGGAGCAATCATCTCCCTTAAGGACTGCTTTAGTTCTCAAACAATCTTCTCTGTCATCCACCTCTCGTCATCTTGGTAGCTAAGATAACTTGAGTAATCAGGGAGATGGATGAACTTAGCCAAATACTCATCAAATGGCTCATCATCTCTCTGCTTCAGGGTTAGAAATTCTACTTCCCATTCGTCTCAGATGGATCTTGGAAAATACTTCTCATAGAACTGCTCTAGGAACACTTCCCAAGTTACCCTTGTGTTTCGAGCATCCAAAAGAATTTCAATATTCTTCCACCAGCGATCAGTGTCTTTCTCTAGCTTATATATCGCCATCTGGGCTTTTTCACTCTAATGAGTAGTCTAATACTTAGAAGATCTTCTCTAGACAGTTAATCCAATCTTCCGCCGCTTGAACATTAAATGTTCTGTCAAATGACGGCGGGTTGTGTTTACAGAAGCGAGTTATCCACTGTTGGATGCTGTCGGGGTCTGCTACTAGTATTACTGGTATGGGCAATTGTTCTAATGCTTATACTGCAAAGACTTCTTCCTCTGGCTACCTCCTGTCAAGGTTAGCCATTGCTGCTGTTACTGCTGCGGCTATCGCTGCATCCCTCTCTTGTTCCTGGCAAGCTTGTGCCGCCCTCATCTCTTCGATAGTCTTCTACTGCTGCTCGAGACGTTTCAAAATTATTTGCAATGGATAGGGAGGGATCCTTGCATCTTGAACTGGGGGTCTCTCTGGCGAAGAGTTTCGTCAGGTTCTAACCATCGTGTTTAACTAACCAGATAGCATAATAAGGAACAAGAAGTAAATATCATGCTTGGATTTCATTTAATAAAAGAGGCATACATCATTCAATATTTAAGCATCAGGCATCATCAATGCAGTTCAAAGCATACATACACCAAGCATTGCCAGCTTAACCTACTAAGATGAGCTGCACCAAAATACATCCTATATTAGTAATAGAAGGGTCCTAATCATCTACAGAAAGTGAACAATAATAAAGCCCTCGAGCCTTTGGATCCAGTCCTCCAGATAATCTCCAAGTATGTAGTTCAGGCGGATGATCTCATGGGTCCAGAATGGAGTGTTGGGTAGGACCTCTACCATCTCACATAACTAATCAAAAGGTTCCAAGTAAGGGTTGCCTGGTCCATGGGCTTGGTACAACTCTCTCACGTCCTAGAGGTAGTCTAGGTGTACTCTCAGGTCTGCGTCCACATCCCTCTTGATGTGACACCCTAGGATCCTCAGCTGGTCACTCAGTTGACCTACACTACGGATCTCATGACTAGGCAGAGCAGGGGCAGGTATAATCGGTACTGTATGTACTGCAGGTGTTACAGGAGCTAGGGGTATAACTGGTCCGGTACTAGGTCCGGGAATGTTGCATGGATGTACAACAAGAGTAGCAGGCTGTCTGATGGACTGAATATAAAGGCCTAGGTCTAATGGTTCTTAGTATAGGGTGGTTACAAGATCTATCAAGTCACCGGGTCCAGGAAGGTATAGTAACTGTTCTGCAGTGATCCCTAGCAGCTCAGGATAGCACTCAGCATAGTCATTTGAGCTCACTGATGAATGGCCTGGGCTGGCATCTCCCATAGTCCATTCCATCGGATCTACTTCTTCAGTGAGATCAACAACGTTAAGATCCCAATCATTGACTGATGGCTCAGATCTAGGGTCCCAATCCATGGTGTTTTCCATCCCGATTCTTGTAAAGATGTGTCAGTTTATTCCTATCTAACCCCAAAATCTAATGAATAACTTAAGCAGAGCGTTCTATCTTATGCCATAACCTCCGCTCTAATACCAAAAATATTACATCTTACTATTGTATCATCTTAGGGTTTAATTACAACTATTTTAGACCACATTGGATGGTCTTGGGCTCAATTTTATCTCAAAAACGCTGATTTTCAGATTTTCACTGTTCATCAGGTAAAAATCTAGTTTTCTGGCCCAACTTCAAAAATTCATAACTTAATCTAAAAAAATCAAAATGGAGTGGTTCAAAATTATATAAAAATATATTTGAATGTTCTTTCAGGGAAAAATAGTCTTGTGAACCAATTCTATTGGAAAAAGTGTCAGGTTTTTGTGAAAGTTACCTCTATCTATTAGGCAAAAACCCCTTTTTTCAGATTCTGAACCTTAACTTTGAAAAATCATTAAAAATCGTGTAGTTGGACATTTTTAACGTATTAGCTATCAAAATGAATCTTAGAATGTGATATACAAACATGCCAAATTTTGTAATTAAATGCATTCAGGAACTTAATCAAAAAGTCGTGTAAAGGTGGCGGTGTCAGTGAACTTACAGCACTACCCACCATAATATTACATAACCCAAATGTCCACGAAATTTTATGGTATGATACCATAATTTTAACCTTCAATCTGGAGCTTGCCCTTAGATGTTTTAGGTTCTAAAATGTTAGATTGCATTTGGAAAATGAGATTTCATTGAAATCCTAATAGCAAATTAACTAACTATATCATTAACAAGCATCATCAACATGCATAATTATATTAACTACTATTGGTGAACTAGCATGCTTATCATTTGGAAAACTCAATCATACAAGGGCCAAAGCAAGAAAGTGCAAAGAGTAGCCATATTACAATCAAGAAAGTTCATCCACATAATAGCAATTAATCATGCAATAATCAATAATGCCAAGTCAATGTTAGTAGTTAGGTTCAACTTGCTACCTTGCTCCAAAAGCTTGAGTTTTGTTTGTTTCTCTTCTTCTCCTTCACAAATATCAAACCCTAGCATGGCATTCCACCAAAAAGGGCAGCAAAAGTCATTAACCAAACTAAGTAAAAGTGAAACATCCTACCTTTAACCCCTCAGAGTACGCATTTGTAAGCGTTATGGTTCAAGCAGGTCAAAGTACAAGCCCGTGGATTAAAATTTTCAACATAATTACTCCGGTTACTTTTCACTGTTTAAACTCCAGATTTCAGGTCCAACTTTGAAAAATCATAACTAATTCTACAAAAATCAGAACGGAGCAATTCTAATTTTCACTTAAAGCTCTTTCAATCTTCTACAAGAGAAAAATAACTTTTAGGGCTCAAACCTTGCCAATTAGTACAATTTATTCGTTAAATATTACTGTTCAAGTGGACAAAATAGTACTTTCCAGAAATCCTGTCTTGACTTTGAACAGCCATATCTCTTAGCATACGCATCTATTTTTTCGTGATTTACCACTTGTTTTAAATCTTAGGATGTGTCCTGTATAGTCACCAAATTTCATGGCTAAATTCATTCGTTTGATCTGCCTCATCATTGGCACCAATTCGTGACTCATTTAGGGACATTCTATCCCTTCAACTTAATTCAATCTTTATAAACAATTTATTTCTCCACCTCTTGTCATGCTATAATTCCACATAATATCTCTATACATAACCTCATACCATTTTACATATTATGAACATTTAATATCATCATTCCACATACATGGCATATCAAACATAAATTGATAAACTATGTTACATAACTTAACATGTTATAAGACCATAATATGTTCTTGACCTCTTTCATCAATCCTGCATTCCTTATCCTTGACTTTTCCTCCATGCCCTTTATACCTATTAGGGGTTGTTAAGGGAGGGTGAGATTTGGGAGAATCTCAGTAGCAAACACTACCCATAAGCATGCAAGACATAATGCAAATGCACGACATGTTATCATAACATCATCACAGGAATGCCATGGAAAGTAAGCTAAAGCATTTCATGCTTTCATAACATATTGCCAAGGCAAAGAATAACATAAACTTGAAAACATAACTTTGCAAACATTTCATCATAGCTCAGTCACATCATGACAGCACAACCACATCTTGCAAGCATACATATCAAGCACACAATATAGGTAAGTTCACTACCTTGTAACATAGCTTCCCTCTTGCTTTCTGTTTGCTTCCCCTAACCTTCCAAGTGTTTGAGCCTTCAGTTGACATAAACAAGACATCCCCTTGGATGTTCCAAGGTCCTAAACACATCAACACATTACGCGAAACATCAATTAGGACCAAGTTATCAACCTATTCCACACTAGGCTCTTACTTGATCACACTTTGTTTCTAACTTTTGAGATTTATTTCCAATCATTCTAAAATTAATTCCACATGCTATTCCCACATAATTTTGCATGTAGAATCCATTTCCAAGTTCAAAACAATCAAAATCCAACTCCTTCCCCCTTTGTTCTGGTTTGGCCGAAACATAGGTGCCTTAGGTCCAAAATTTCCATTTTCAATTCTAATGCTTCCAAACATGTTTTCTACATATATATCCCTACACAAAATCATCATTTAAACTCATTGGAAGCATCAAAATCATCAAATTCCAGACCCAATATAAAGAACCAGCCATGGCAGAATCATACACAAATGAAAGGGGAAGTTGGATTTCTTGAAGAATCAATATCAAACCAATTGATTCTTGTTGTTTTCAAGCCTTTAAACATGTTTATGACTTTAATTTCATCTTCTCCCATTCTGAACAATTTCGTGCAGCACCTCCCCCCTAGGTTTCAACCATGAAGAACCCAACCAAACCAACATCTAAGCTCAAAAATACCAAAGGAGGTAGAAACTAGATCAAAATCCATGAACATACCTTGATTTGAAGCTTGGATGGCCTTAGGATCATGAGTTCTTCCTCTTCTCCTTCTTCCTCTCTCCATTTCGTTTTCCTTCTCCTATCTCTTATGGTGGACGAAAATATCATAAGGGAGGGAGAGAAGATTTTTATAAAAAGTCTTGACAAATCCTAGCCATTGATCTTATTTTGCAAGATTAGATCTTGGCCCTTGATTTTCAAATTAATCCTAGCCCTTGATCTTGGCTTCTTCATCAAGAAATCTTGCTAAATATCTTAGGCTTATGTCATCATGGTTAATTAACTTAACCATGGTTAACTTTCTTAATTACCTTGATTAAGCTTCTTAATCACCTTACTTAAAATCCTTTCTTTAATCCTAATATGTCCTTAATCTTTTTACACATTTCCACACATATCCTCACGCCCCTATGGCAATATGATAGGGAGGAAAATCATACAAAATTCGTGCATAAATTCATCCAAAAATATTCCTCCACCTATCTTACCGGTTTACATCGTAATAGGTACTTTCTCAGGTCCTGACTTACCCGATACCTCTGGGACATGGTTTAGCACATTTTTCATCTTCAAAATACATTCCCATACTCTTCTAATAACATTCATAGGGGAATCATACTTCTTTCTCATTTCCCCAAAATATTAATAATTAATATTCAATCAGAGTCGATTTTGCCGAATTCTTTCCTATCAGCTCGTAACTCTGTTGATCTGTCTCTGGGTTTCATTCTTTCCCTTTCATCACAGGGTATTCCTCTAATTTTTCTCGGGTCCAAAGTCAAATCATAGACAGGAAATTTGACTTTCCCCGGATAGGGTATAAATAGGCTTTAAATTCAATTAAAGCTAACCTTGTCAGTTTCTGGGGCTGGAATTAATTTTATAATCTGTGTAAATTCCTCAACTACTGTTCCCTAGTATTTCCTGATTATTTGAGGTCGTCTCGTACCTTAAATAATTCAATTTGAGTTATTATCTCAAATTGCTCAAAAACCTGAAATGACTTTAGGGCATTTTCGTCATTTCTAGCCTTATATTGACTCTGGGATCCTATTCCCATATTTCTGGAATTTTTCTGAAACATTTGGGCCATTTTCGATAACTTCGAACATTAATTGACCAAAATTTTTATTATTCACAATTAGGTCCCTCCTTAGGCCTAACCTTCGGAATCATCTCTTGCAAGTTTTTGGCATAACTTCTGGCCCTTAGTTGTTTCTAGTTCGTCATTCTTCAGTCCCCGAACACTATTGTTTTACACATTTGCCCTTAGAAAATCTCTTTTTTCTTCCGAGGGATCTCTGGGACTTTTATTGCATTGGACTTAGTAATTATCCTTTCCTTGTGCTATTACTTGTATCTATGAGCCAAAATTTGGGATGTTACAAAAAGCAAGAACACAACTTAATATGACTCATGCTCCTTAAAGCTTCCACCTTTGTTCTTTATTTTTGAACTTGTTTCCTTTTAACCTTAAAAATTGCTTCTTGACTTATTCCAACATGGTTTTTCATGTAGATTCCAAATATATACTTAGATTTAAGAAAATAAAATTCCTCCTTTTAGTTGCCCTTGACCGGACCAAGAGGGTTCTTTAACCCAAAATTACAACTTTGGTTTTAATGCTTCCGACACTTGTTCCTTTTGGTTTACCCTACACCATTTTTCATTTTGAGCACCATGAAAGCCTTAAAACATTGAAAAACACATCCTAAGGTCCATTTACTACCTTGGCCAAAATGGTCTATATGGTACACAACCAAGAAAACACTTCAAAAATCAACTCACAACCACTTGCAACTACTAGGATCTAACATGTTTTGAAGTGTGATCAACAAAACTTCTTTTGCCACATGAGAAGCATTTCATCCAGCACCCAAAGAAGAGAGGAAACAAAACTTTTCAACCATACAAAGAAAGAAAACAAGGCAAGGATCCATTTAGAACCAAGAACTAACCTTGAATCCTTGGTTGTATGATCAAGTTGGTAGCTTTTCCCTTGATTTCCCTTTGAACTCCCTCTTTTCTCTCTTGGTTCCCTCTTGCATGAAATAACATCTGAATATTAGGAGAGATGAGCTTGTTTAATGAGCCAAAATATCCCAACCACCATCATAAATGAAATTCCAAGTGTCACTACCCTCTTTAATCTTACTTTCTCTTTCATAATTGACTAAATCCAAATGAAATTAATTACCAAAAGTCAAAACCCTCTCCATTTGAGGAATGACACTTGGCAAGTTCAAATCCTATCCATTAGGAGCTGGACACATGGCTAATTGTGAACCATTTGAATTGCAAGACTCTAGTCTTGCTTTATCGGTGCACTTTGACTCCGAGTTTAACTTCGTTTCTATAACTACAGTATTTTGGCCTCTGTAATTATTTTCTGTCAGATCCCTAATTTATTCTCCTTATTTTTATCTCCCTAAATTGCTCTCTTTGTCTCAAAATTAATTTCCCAATAATTAAATGAAAAGGAAAACTAATTTCCTTTTCTTTAAGGTTTTTCCACTTTCCAAAGGTATTGGGAAAAATCTTGGATACTTGAGGGTCTTTATTTAATTCAATAATCTCTTATAATTCTTTGGGATATCATAGGAATTTTCTTAGGATTTTATTCCCCTTAAAAATATTTATTTGGAATTTTCCAAATAAAATCCCTTAAATTGGCTTAAATCACCCTTAAATTCTTTGTAATTTCTCTAAGGGTAATTTGGTCATAAAACCAATTTTATAATCCCATATAATTCTAAAAGGATATTATCCTTATTTTTTCTTAATTTTCTAAGGCTTGAAAATATTATTCCATAATTATATTTGACCAATTTTCCTTAATTAGTCAAATTTCCATAATTGGCTTGGAAAATCATAATAATTATTTTCCACCAAAATTCTTCTAATTCTCCTTATCATTTTGGCCCTTAATTATTTAGGAATATTTCTTATTCCTAATTACCATAGTACTGGATGTGACATCTTTCACTGAGCTTTATTCAGCACAAGGGAGATCTACACTTGCCTTAGAGTGCTTCATATGGCGCCATTCAAATACTTGCATGGAAACTGTCATCTTAAGCGAATTCGGCTAACGGTAACAACATATCCTAGTTACCGCCAAAATCAAGTACATATGCATGTAGCATATCTTCTAACATGCATATCATTCTCTGTGTCTGCCCATCCGTCTCAGGATGGTAGGTTATACTGAAGTTGAGAGTAGTGTCCATTTCTTTCATAAGGACCTCCAAAACTTCAAGTAAATCGCGGGTCTTAGTCTGAAACCATATTGCTTGGGACACTTGGTAGCCTAATAGCTTCCTTAACTTTCATCTTCTATTATCTGCTAGACTTAGTGCATTCTTGCCAAAATGGCTAACATTTCTAGCTTTTGCACCCTCTTACATTACTTCCCAGAGGTTACCTATCACTGGGTTACTCTTGCCCAAGCACGCTTAACTGAACAGTGCTGACAGGGATCTGAGGCACTGATTTTGATAGGCTCAACCCTGGTACTTTGCTGTCTTAGCCCCTTTTTTATCTATCTTTAGCCGGGTCTTTTCAGCTTATATTCTTGTCTCTTGCCTCATCTTAAGGATTTACCCATCAATACTTATTTGTCTTTGTATCACGTGGAGTTCTTCCTGTATCTAGAGCTAGCCTAAATGTCTCTTTTCCAGGTCTTATGGCTCTAGCTCCTTTAACTTTGGCTTTCCTTTGTTAATCGGAAGGAAATTGAATCCAACCTAACCAATGTTAAGGTTATCTGAAAGGAAATCATGGGTACTCTCTCAGTACTGGTTTACAATCGAAGGAGGTTTCCACATCCTCAACTCATCCTTGGTCCTCATCTTCCCAGATAGGTACCAATCTCTGGGAGACTTAGACCATGGGACTAAGTGAAGTCATCCCCACTCAGTTGGTCACCATACTAATAATTCCCCAAAACTGTTCCAAGAACCAACCATTTTTTTAAGCCTCCTGTCAATTCCCCAAGCCACCTATTCGTCTCTTTAGGTGCCTAAGCCAATCTGTCATAGGATTTCTCTTACTCCTCTAACTGCTCTTACTGTCTCTTACTACTTTAGAACGGTACAGAGAGAGGACTTATACAACTTCTCTTTCCTCTACTTTACTTTTCAGTACAAGCATACTCTAACATGCATAATGTCTGACATTTTAATGCAAGGAGTGTAAGCTCTTACTGGTTGCTATGTCCGTAGCGTGCCAATCAGACATCTTATCCCTACAAGAGGGAGCCTCTTTTTTTATTCGCAGCTGCTTCTGGAAGTCATAGGGAGAGGACTTTTGAGGTTCTTTTTCTTTCTGCTTGCTCTAGTACTATGCTAAGCTCAGGTACATCTAAGCCTAGCTTCATTCTTGGCTAGTCATACTTCCATTGGTTAAGGTCAACTCTGCTTGCCTTGCCTCGGTTGCTTCCCTTTCCCGCTCGGATATGGCATTTTGCTCCATCTTGAGCAACATCAATTCTAACTTGGAGGACCAATTCCCATTTTCTCTAAGAAGATTCCTGGCCAAGAACTTATCCCTTGAAAAGGGTGCCTCTCAACCTAAACCCTAAGCGACTGAGTATCTCTTAACATTAAGGGGAACATGCCAACCTCTAAGCTAGTTCCTTGCATAGCTATCTGTCTCGTCCTCTGTAACATCCTAAGTTTTTATCGGGTTTTGATAGCCTCTTTTGGTTGATTTTGAGGATAGATTAGTGATTTAATCTTGATCTTGGTGTTTGGGTTGGATTTGAGGTATGTTGGAGGAATAGGTGAACGTACCCCTCTCAGGGTATGTTCACCGCGGCGTACCGGGAGTTTTAGAGGGGAGCGTCTTCTCGGGAAGGTTTGGCCGCGGCGAATTCATAGGGATGCTGCGGCGAAGTTGTTCAGGTGAGCGAGGCTTCCCTTTCGGGAAGGTTTCGCCACGGCGAAGGTAAGGGCATGCCGCGGCGAAGTTTTTCTGGGCAACCGAGAGTTTCCTCTCGGGAAACTTTCGCCGCGGCGAAGATTGGAGTTCGCCACGGCGAAGTCGGGTTTTCAGGCGAGTAATCCCTCTCGGGATTAGTTTGCTGTGGCGAAGATTGGAGTTCGCCGCGGCGAAAGGTCCCGAATCTATATAGTCGCGGGAGGGGTTCAGTGTGCGAAAATTAGAAAATCTGAAGGAGGAGAGAGGAGCTCTGCTAGGGTTTCGAATTTCTGGCTTAGAGGGGGCATTTCTAAGGATCCATTACCTCAAGTAAGTGATTTTAACCTCTAATCTACTTTCTTTCTTGGAATTTCTGAGGATTTTTGGTGGAACCCTAGGATTTTTAAGTTGTGATGGAACTGAGGTTTTTGACCGATTGTTTTGAGTTTAATTGATTGCATTGGGTTAGTTTAAGTATTTAATCGGTGTAGTTTCCTTGGATTTAAAGAATCTTGAATTTTTGGAGTTAGGGTTTATGGAGATAGGTGATTTGGGATTGAGGATGATAATGTAGAGGTTGATTTTGAGTTTTGTGAATTGGGTTATGTTAAGGAGGGTTTAATTGGATGTTTAATCGATTTAGATTGTTGTTAGAACCTTGATTGTTCAAAATAGATGTTTGGGTGTAGAATTCCTATAGTGGGTCCTTGAGGTTATGAATTTTAATTGATGTTTGGAAAGGAATTAAGGTTTTAATGGATTGGTATGACTTTAGAGTGTTGCCTTGGTAGATATACCCTTTGAGTTGAGTAGAGTTTTGATGGGAGATAGGAATTTTGTGTCCCCAAGTGTTGTTTCGGCCACATTATTAGTTTGAAAGCTAATATATGATGGTTTTGTGTTTGTGTGCTTGTGTAGACCGGTTGTGAGTCTTGGTGGTGCACGGGGCCACATTGTTGGTTTGTTATTTTTTGCTCAGGCGAGAGGTAACCACTTTCCAATCCTTAGTACTTGCTTCTGTGGTATTGTGAGTAGATTTGTGTTTTGTGCTTCAAGTAGTAATTGTGTTCAAACTATATGTTGTATATAAAAAGGAAAAATCGTCTTGTGGGGTTTTGATTGATGATGAATGAAATCTTGAAATTGTGAAGGATATGCCACTAAATGAAGTTACTTATGAGATGTTCAATTACTATTTGATTATGATTTGAGCATGATGCATGGTTTGGGAATTGGTGAGAGTTTTTGATAGTTACTACCACGTGGTAAGGCCTCCATTAATGCATGATGGTTGGCTTAGTACGTCCCCCATAGTGAGGGATAGGCCTTTTGGCTCCCTACATCCCCCAGAGTGAGGGATAGGCCTTTTATGGCTCCTTACGTCCCCCATAGTGAGGGATAGGCCGGCTTCGACTCCTGAAAATCCCCCAAAGTAAGGGATTTGGTTGATGGGATTGCATTATTATACTTGCATGAATTGTTGTGGCTATCATTATATATTATTTGTGAACTGCCTTACTTGACACCTCACGAGCACCTATTTAGTAGTACCTAGTATTGGAAAGGTTGGTTACTGGGACTTTGTCTCACCCCGTGGTTTACAATGTTTTCAGGTGAAGGTTCCGGGCGTGGGCCATTGGGAAGAGACGCAGAGGCTTGAGCTTGGTTAGCTTTAGGCCTCTAGCACTTGTATATGTATAGCTAGTATATATTGCCACAATTAGGACTGTTTTTGAAAATATTTTGATTGCCCGGCTTTATGGTAAACCGGAGGAAGTGTATCTTCTCACTTGTAATTGGCCGGAGGCCTTTTCTATGGTTTGTAGAACTTCGATTTATGTTGTTGGAAACTATTTATATGGGCTGATATAGATGTGTTTTGTTACCCAGGCCGGAGGCTCGGAGGTCCAGTGGATATGAATGAATGATTTTAGTTGCATGCAATGGATTACGGGTTGACCCGAGTTTGAAAGTCAATTTCTAAAAGTATGAAATTTTCCTTCTACTATGGTAGCTCATTTTAACAGCTTTCCTTTTCTACCATAGTAGTGGGTTTATGACGGGTTATAATGTTTTAAGGTTACGGGTCTTACATCCTCTTCTTCTTGATCCTTAAGACATTTCACTAGGGCTCTCCATCTTGACTTTACTATCTCAAAGTTTCTATTCATCTATTCCAGGACTTGAGATCGCTACTTTATCATGGTGCCCTAGCCCTAACGAGGCTGTAAGAGCTTGTCTAACTTAGGTTGCGACTTTCACCTTCTTAACAGTATACAGACTCAACCCCTAACCATCTTGTTCAACTCCTCATCATTACTCTTCCTCTTGAGGGGAAATTTGATAACTCCTAACTAGTGGCTACCTCTCTCTTTTTGACTTCTACTTATCTCACTCTCTACGACCTCTAAAAGTCGTTATACCTTGTTGAGATATCACCTCAATATCTGAGAGTTATTGTGTTCATCCGTCATGACCAAAATCCTTGTTTGCAGTGATAAAGGTTACCACATCCTTTGGTAATCACTCTGTATTCATTCATCGCCACTAATTCCCTTAGTTTATTATGATGAAACACACTTTTCTCTTAGCCTCTACTAATCTTACATAGCTTCATTCATCGTACTATTGCTTGTCAGGCTTTCAGTACAAAGTTTAACTTAACTTTCGGACTCACTCCATTTCTCTTAGGGGTAAGATCAAGGTTTTGTCCCTGCTGTTATGGGAAGACAACTAATTCAATCCCATCACCATGTCAACTTCATAGAAAGCCTACATATCAAGTCTAAGGCAATATAACAGTGCTCATAACCAACTACACAGTTTAACCACCCTAATTAAACATTACAATCACTGGGGAGTTGTTACGAATGATCATTCCTTAGATCATTTCTGGAGACTTCCGGGCTTCTTTCCCTGTGATGACAAATACTCGTCCTCGGTGTGTGACCTTGCCTTCTCTGTATTTTGTGAGTATTCTCTCGAGAAGTGTCTGGACTTGCTGCAAGTGCAGCAAACATTTTACTCGACCATATACGTTCTATCACCGTGACTCTTGCCGCAATTGGGCATTCCTTGCCATTTGAGGGCTTACCTCCCTTCTTACTCTTTTGGTTGTCCTATAGCCTCTTCCTTTTCCCATTCACATCAGAAGAGGTACCACCCTGATCTCCTTTCTCTAACTTGGGAGTAGGCATCAAATGATGGTTCAAGCTGTTTGCCGTAATTCGACAGGCCTCAACTACCTTATTGAAGTGCTCAAACTGCCTGGGAACAATTATCTCCCTTAAGGACTGCTTTGGTCCTCTGACCATCTTTTAGTCATCTACCTTTCATCATCTCGATAACGCAGGTAACTAAAGTAGTGAGAAAGACGTATAAACTTAGCTAAGTACTCATCAAATGACTCGTTATGCTTCTGCTTTAGGGTTAGGAATTCTACTTCCTTTTCATCCCTGACTGACCTCGCAAAATATTTCTCATGGAATTGCTCCTGGAACACTTCCTATGTCACCCTCGTGTTCTGATCATCCAGAAGAATCTCAGTATTCTTCCACCAATGATCGGTGTCCTTTTCTAGCTGGCAAATAGCCATTTGGGCTTTCCGCTTAGTTGGACAGTCTAGAACTTTAAAAATCTTTTCCAAGCGGTTAATCCAATTCTCTACTGCTTGGACGTCAACTACTCCATCGAAAGATGGTGGATTGCGCTTGCAAAAGCGAGTCATCCACTACTGGATGCTATCTGGGTCTACTGCTGGCATTGTCAACCTGGGCAATTATTCTGTTGCTTGCGTTGCTAAGGTTTCTTCCTCTAGCTGCCTCCTGTTGAGGTTAGCTACTACCACTGCTATTGCTGCTACTATTACAGCATCTCTTTCTTGTTCCTAGCTAGCTTGTGCCGTCCTCAACCCTTCAATAGCCTTTTATTGCGATTCTAAGCATTCCAAAAGTAATCGTATTGGATCAGGATGGACCCTTACATTGTGTCCTGAGGGTCTCTCCGACAAAGCGTTTTATCAGTTCTAACCAGTACACTAACTAAACGGATAGCATATCTGAGGAACAAGAAAATAAACAACATGCTTGGATTCCATTTAACAACATATGCATTCATAATACATCATTCAAGCATCAGTCATCAGTCATAGCAATATAGTTTAATGTACATAGCCATCTTAGGAACATACATAGCAATCAAGCATGCCAGACTAACCTACTACAATTAGCTGTAACAATACAAGTCCTACGTCAATGCTACAAAAGTCCAACTGACTACCCAAAATGGGAAATAGTGAAACTCTCAAGGCTCTGGGTCCATTAACTCAACATCGGATCCCAATGTCCAATCTAAATGATAGAACTCATTCTAGTGTCAGCATATGAACGGGAGCATATCCATCGTCATTAGGATCCAGTCTTGAGCATCTAACTCAAGGAAATGTATTCCTTACAAAGATCTTGAAGGCATCAATGAGATCGTTGAAGCTGATACTATCCATGCGACTACAAATGTCTCTCACACCATTTTTCCAAAGCCGGGTCTGAGGGAGTACTCTAAGCAATGCTAATATCTAGTCCATCATCTCTAGGGTAGCATCTTCCCTAGTCACATAATGGTAGAGCCTCCGGATATCCTCCAGATATCTCAGGTACACATGGGCATTTTGATTCTTGTCGGGCTTAATGTACCAGCCCCTCTCCCTAAAATCCCTGGCTAGGTCCTCTATGGTGTGAAATTCTTTCATAATTGGAAGTAGTTTGACTTTACTAGGTCCAGCTCCATCATCATCAGATATTTTAATGACCTCAATCCTCTGAGGATCATTGGAAGCAACTGTGGCTATGTCAGGCGGAGGGTTACTCTCCCATAAAGTATCATAGTAGAAATATGCTACAAGGTTATAGTCCTCATCCTCATCGAACCATTGAGGGAAAGGTTCTCCTGGTCTCCTCTGGTTAATTGAACCCTCCGAGTCACTATTGCAGCCACAAATAGCCATTCTACTCCATCCTACATTATAATAGTCGAACCATCCAATAATTAGACAATAGTATTCTTCTACAACAATATGTCAATTTTCCTTTTAACTGACATATTAACTAAGCAAAGCATTCTATCCTATGCCAGAACCTCCGCTCTGATATCAAAAATGTCACACTTTACTATCAGATCCACTTAGAATTTAATTAAAACTATTTTAGACCACATTGGATGGTCTTGGGCTCAAAAATTTATGAAAAACACTAATTTTCGGATTTTTACTATTCATCAGGTAAAAATCTAGTTTTCTGGCCTAACTTCATAAATTCATAACTTAATCTAGAAAAATCAAAATAGAGTGGTTCAAAATTCTATAAAAATGTATTTTAATTCTCTTTCAAAGAAAAATAATCTTATGAACCAATTCCATTTGAAAAAGTGTCAGGTTTTTGTGAAAGTCATCTCTATCCATTGGGTAAAAATCCTTTTTCCAGATTCTGAACCTTAACTTTGAAAAACCATTAAAAATTTTGTAGTTGGCCATTTTTAATGTGCTTCCTATTGATTTGAATCTTATGATGTCAACTCTTAGAATACTAAATTTTGTGTAGAAATTTATTCAGTAACTTAATAAAACGTGGCTCTAAACTGACGTCCTGCTTAGGGATTACAGCACCAACAATTGATATTTATACATAACCAAATACAAATGTTTCCTCATGGCTCATCACCATATTAATCCTTGGATTTACAGCCTCCCTTTTGATGATTTGGTCCCTAAAATGTTAAGTTACATGTGGGGGATGAGATTTCAATGAAATCCCAGTAGCAAGATCAATTAACCAAAACATTAATATGCATTAATTACAAGCATTCCAACCTTTTGCTATTAATAGGGAACTACTTTACCTCATACATGTAGCACTCTAACATGCAATAGCCAAGGCACATAAAGTAAGGAGTATAGCTACACAATCATCATCATCATCATCATTTAGTTCAACCACATAATAGCACATGAAATTGCATAGCAATCAATGTAACACTCAACATCAAGGTTAATTAAATCTTACTACCTTAATCCAATGCTCTTCAATTTTCTTGTTCTTCTTTCTTGCTTCCACAAATGCCAAACTCTAACATGGAAATCCACAAAAATGGTAGCAAGAATCATCAACCTTTCCTCATAAAAATCAACAACATAAATCAAGGACATCCTTTGTCCCTTAAAGCATCCACCTTTGTTCTTTAATTTTAGAGTTTGTTTCCTTAAACCCTAAAATTTCCCTCTTGACTCATTCCTACATGATTTTTCATGTAGATTCCAAATATCTACTTAGATTTAAGAAAATAAAACTTCCTCTTCCAGTTTCAGCTTGGTTGAACCATTAGGGTTCAAAATCCAAAAATTGCAACTTTGATTCTATGGCTTCCAAACACTTGTTTTTTAGGTTTACCCTACACCATTTTTCATTTTGAACACAATGGAAGCCTCAAAACTTTGAAAAACACATCCTAGCATCCAGATCTTGCTTTGACTGAAAAGGTCTCATGCAACATAACAAAGAAAACACTTCAAAATCAACTTACAAATTCTTGTAACCACTGGGATCTAACATTCTTTGAAGTGTTCTAGCAAGATTGAACCATAAAACTTCTTCCCTTACTTATTATACATTTCAGCCAGCACCAAAGAAGGAACAAAACTAGAAATTTCAACCATATAGCTCAAGCAAACAAGGCAAGGAACAACTTAGAACCAAGAACTAACCTTGGATCTTGGTTGGATGATCAAAGTTGGTGCCTTTTCTCCTAATTTCTCCTTGAACTCTCTCTTTTCCCTCTTGGTTTGCTCTTGGATGAAACTAGCATCTAATTTAGGGGGAGGATTACTCATTTAATGTGCACAAAATATCTCACCTACTAGCATTAATGAGAAGCCAAGTGTCAAAAGCCTACTCCTTCTTGAAATTTCTCTCTTAATCACTTAATTCCAATTGTAATTAATTTCCAAAAGTCAAACTCTCCTCCACTTAAGGCTTGACACTTGGAAAGCTTTAAATCCTCTCCATTAGGGGCTTGACACATGGCTAAATGTGAACCATTTGAATTGTAAGACTCTTTTGATCCATGAATTGTAAGACTCTGCTTTATCGGTGCACTTTGACTCCGGGTTTAACTTCTTTTCTATAATTATAATGCTCTGGCCTCTGTAATTATTTTCTGTTAGATCCATAAATTATTCTTCTCATTTTTATCTTCCCAAATTGCCCTCTTTGTCTCAAATTTAATTTCCCAATAATTAAATAAAAGGAAAACTAATTTCTTTCTTTAGTGATTTTTTCACTTTTAAGAGGAATTGGGAAAAATAGTGGATACTTGAGGGTCTTCTTTTAATTCCATAATCTCTTATAATTCCTTGGGATATCATAGAAATTTTCTTGGGATTTTATTCTCCTTCCAATTATTTATTTGGAATTTTCCAAATAAAAGGCCTTAAACTAGCTTAAATCACCCTTAAATTCCTTTGTAATTTCTCTAGGGGCAATTTGGTCATAAAACCAATTTTATAATCCCATATAATTCTCAAGGAATATTGTCCTTATTTTTTCTTGATTTTCTAAGACTTGAAAATATTTTTCCATAATTATTCTTGACCAATTTTTTAATTAGTCTAACTTTTCATAATTGGTTTGGAAAACTATAATAATTATTTTCCACCAAAATTCTTCTATTTCTCCTTGTCATTTTTGACCCTTAATTATTTAGGAACATTTCTTATTCCTAATTACAATAGTACTGGATGTGACAACTTTAGAATGTAATTACATTATGATTTAAGTTAATTAGGAGAGAGGTTACAAGAGGGAATAGGGAGATGACACTTGGTAAATCATTAATGTTGGTTGGTGAGATATTTTTGGCCTTAATCAACACACTCCTCCTCTCATTTTCAGATCACCATTCGGCCAAGGCAAGAAGAGAGGGAAAAAGAGAGAGCTTGAAGGGAAATCAAGAGAAAAGCAAGCTACTTTGATCTTCCAACTAAGATTCAAGCTTGGTAAGTTGTTCTAAGATGTTCCTTGCTTTGTTTTATTGAGTTGTATGGTTGGAAAAAATCACTTCTTGTCCCTTCTTGTGCTGGCTGAAATGAGTATAGTGTAGGGAAGGAGGTCTTGTTGTTAAACATAGTTAGGATACTATGAATCAAGGTGGTTTTAAGTGGTTTAGTGTTGTTTTGAAAAGTTTTCATGGTTGAACTCCAAGAGGTATGGTTCAGCCAAGACCAAAACTAAATCTTAGGGTTTGTTTTTCAAATTTTTGAGGCTTCCATTGTGTTCAAAATGGAAAATAGTGTAGGGTAAACCTAAAGAACAAGTGTTGGAAGCCATAGAATCAAAGTTGCAATTTTTGGATTTTGAACCCTAATGGTTTGGTCAGTTCAAAACTGAAAGAAGGAATTTTGTTTTGTTAATCCAAGTAGATAATTAGAATCTACATGAAAAATCATGTAGGAATGAGTCAAGAGGGAATTTTTAGGGTTTAATGAAACAAACTCTAAAATTTAAAGAACAAAGGTAGAAGCTTTAAGGGACAAAGATTGTCCTTGAGTTATGTTGTTGATTTTTATATGGAACGGTTGATGATTCTTGCTGCCTTTTTTGTTGATTGCCATGTTAGGGTTTGGCATTTGTGGAAGTAAGAAAGAAGAACAAGAAAATCAATGAGCATTGGATTAAGGTAGTAAGATTTAATTAACCTTAATGTTGAGTGTTGCATTGATTGCTATGCAATTTTATGTGCTATATGTGGTTGAGCTAAATGATGATGATGATGATGATTGTGTAGTTATACTCCTTGCTCTATGTGCCTTGGCCATTGCATGTTAGAGTGCTACATGTATGAGGTAAAGTAGTTCCCTATTAATAGCAAAATGTTGGAATGCTTGTAATTGATGCATGTTGATGTTTTGGTTGATTGATCTTACTACTGGGATTTCATTGAAATCTCATCCCCTATATGTAACTTAACATTTTAGGAACTGAATCATCAAAAGGGAGGCTGTAAATCCAAGGATAAATATGGTGATGAACCATGAGCAAACATTTATATTTGGTTATGTATAAGCATGTATGGTTGGAGCTGTAATCCCTAAGCAGAATACCAAATTAGAGCCACGTTTTATTAAGTTACCAAACGAATTTCTGCACAAAATTTGATATACTTAAAGTTGACGTCATGAGCTTCAAATTGATAGGTAACACATTAAAAATAGCCAACTACATGATTTTTAATGATTTTTCAAATTTAAGGTTAAGAATTTAGAAAAAGGATTTTTGCCAAATGGATAGAGGTGACTTTCACAAAAATCTAACACTTTTTCAAATAGAATTGGTTCATAAGATTATTTTTTCTTGAAAGACAATTCAAATATATTTTCATAAAATTTTGAACCACTCCATTTTGATTTTTCTAGATTAAGTTATGAATTTTTGAAGTGAGCCAGAAAACTGGATTTTTACCCGATGAACAGTAAAAATATGAAAATCAGCGTTTTTCATGGATTTTTGAGCCCAAGACCATCCAAGGTGGTCTAAAATAGTTTTAATTAAACCTTAAGTGGATCCGATAATAAGGTGTGACAGATTCAGTATAACAAGGAGCTCAGAATCACTAATTGAAACAATGTCGTTTTAGCTAGGAGCCGTAGTGGATAACAGAAGGCATCGCAGCGGACAACAAAAAATTTCATATTTAAATATAGAAGTCGCATGCTGGTGTAGAGGATCAATTCATTCAGTCCTTCTACCCTAGATCACCAGTTTTCTTGTTCTCTCCAGCTTCTCTCAATTCTCCCTTCTATTTTCGTCCAAATCCTTCATCTTCCACCGATCATTATGGATCTTTTGTAGATTCTTACTGATTCTGCTACAAGTCAGGGCATGAGTGGCTGAATTCTCAAGTTCTCCTAGTAATGAAGTTGACCTGAGTTCATGGAGTTGAATTTTTGACCATCAAACTCAAGAGAATCAAGCAAGGAACAACATAATATTAACTACTAACCTTAACTCCAAGCTTAGTTGATCCAAGATGGTTTTTTTCTCCTTGGTTGCGCTTCAAGATCATCTTTTCCTCTCTTGTCTAATCTTGGCCAAAACTCAATCAGCAAAATGGGGGAGGAAGAGCTCATTAAGTGTACAAAATATCCCAACCACTAACAATAAATGATTTGCCAAGTGTCAAATGCCTACTCTTTCTTGAAACTTCTCTCTTAATTGTTTAATTTCAATTGTAACTAATTTCCAAAAGTCAAACTCTCCTTACTTGAGGCTTGACACTTGGAAATTTTAATTACTCTCTAATAGGGACTTGACAAGTGGCAACTTGTGGGCCAAGTAAAGTGTAAGACTCTAATTTACACTTTATCGGTGCACTTTTACTCTAGGTTTAATTTCTTTTCTATAATTACAGTACTCTATCCTATGTAATTATTTTCTACCAAATCTATAAATTATTCTCCTCATTTTTGTCTTCACAAAATGCCCTCTTTAGCCCAAACTCAATTTTTCATTAATTAAATAAAAGGGAAAACTATTTTCCTTCTCATTATTGATTTATCTAATTGTCCAAATAATTAGAAAAAATCTTTGATATTTAAGGGTCTCTTTTTAATCCCATAATCTTTTATAATTCCATAGGACATCATAGGAATTTTCTTGAGATTTTATTCTCCTTCAAAATATTTATATGGAATTTTTCAAATAAAAGGCCTTAAACTAGCTTAAATCACCCTTAAATTCCTTTGTAACTTTTTCAAGGATAATTTGGTCATAAAACCAATTATACAACCTGATATAATTCTCAAAGAATATTATCTTTATTTTTTCTTAATTTTCTGAGACTCAGAAATATTTTTCCATAATTATTTTTGACCCATTTTCCTTAATTAGTCAAACCTTCATAATTGACTTGGAAAATCATACTAATTATTCTCCACCATAATTCTTCTATTTCTCCTTATCCTTTTTGGCCCTTGAATATTTAGAAATATCCTTATTTGTAATTGCCATATTACTGGATGTGACAATTATTGCCCACCATTCATTAACCTAAATGGTTGGTTAGGGAGGGGTGAGATTCGAAAGAATCTCAATAGCAAACAATACCATATTAATCATGCTAGATGGATGTGATTTTCACAACCTTCTCTTGCCCTTAGAGGTTAAATCAAAATTTTTATCCAAGGATTGCACTATAAGGTGCAACCTCTGGTCGTTTCACTTAAACGGAGCCTTAATGAAATAGACCTAAGCTAATTTAAATGTCATGCAATGCAAACTTGAACATAAACAGGGGGTTTTGGTTTTTTGAAAACATTAAGTGAATTGAACTGAATGATAAACAAAATATTTTTAGATTTTAGGGGAATAAGTAATGAATGATGATAAACAGATAACCAAACAATGATAAAGATCGTCTTAAAAATGTGCTCAAGCTGTCATAGTTTAAAATCAATTGATATGGGAGTAGAAATCACTAATTTTCAAAATGATAAACCTTAAAGTACTCTTTAAGTCCAGAATCTTAATCAATGAACTCCATTTCTCAAGATCCTGTGAAGTGCTCTTAGTGTGTGTAGAAAGATTGATTAATGCAGTAGGTGAGATGTATTCAAATCAACTCAATATCAAGACACAACCGTGTAAGAGTAGAGAGAATCAAAAGATCACAACTGACATACATGATACTTCATATATTTAAGATCAAAAGTTCTACAATAACCAATCCACTACACAAATGAATATCTAAAACTAATTACTACTATAATCAGGTATTTCAACTACAAATTACAAATCCTAAACCTAGAAATTAATAAATTCATAGCTAAACTAGGATTAATCTACTCCCCTTCTCTACTCATTGAACTCTAGCCATTGCTACACCTTCAAGAGAAATGAAAACGCCTAGCCACACATAGAAATCTAAAGCATCTCAACTAGGAATGAATTTGAGCTTCCCATGGTAAGGTTTGACAGTGGAAAATAGAAGAAATTAGGGTTAGATGAGAGAAAGATGAGAGAGAACAGAGATAGAGGCTGTGGTAGGAGTGTATGATGCCACTTACACCAAAATAGGGTTTCTAAACTAATAATAAGGTGTACTGGGTTGGTTTGTGAGAGTAGGTAGGTAAAATTTTTGAAAATGGTTTGGGTCTGGGTTGCTAATTCGAGGAGTTCGCCGTGAAAAAGGTATGGTTTCGCCGCAGTAAACCATGGCAGAGCTCTTCTGCTTGCTGATGTGTCTTCGCTGCGACAAAGACAGAAGTTGGCCGCTGTAAACTTTTCTAGAGGAATCTTCAGGTGGAAAATCCTTACTTCGCCATAACAAATCATGAGTTGGCTGCAGCGAAACCTGGCAGAGGTGTTGTTGCGCCTTATGTTCTGTACTTCCTTAGTCTTTACTCTTAGCTCTCCTTCTTGAGTGTCCTAAAATAAAAAGTAATGGTTTGAGGTATTGATTGTCCCAAAAATCAATTGAATAAAATTAATGAATAAATATGGTAATTTTACCCTCAAACAACACTAACTTAGAACAAAGACTCTCAATCTCAAGTAAGCACAAATATCATTAAAATGAGCCAAAAAGTGTAACAAAAACCTAGAAAATGTCATCAAATAATATAAATAGTTTGAGCTCAATCAAATTCCCCCACACTTAGACCTTTGTACTCTTGGACAAAGCCTAAAAATAATTCAAAAAGATACCAGTACAATGAGAAATACTAACATGCTTAAAGATGAGAGTAGAAAATTAGTAAGAAATCCCCACGGAGATTGACAACAGTAAAACAATGATATGTTGAGAAAGTAAACACTATAGGTATTTAATCCAAAAGATTGAACAAAAGAGATTTATCTTAAGGGTATGTGTTTAGCTCTTAACTCACTTGTCTTGGAATTATTTCACTCTAAATCTGTTTAGTCCAACCTCTACCATAAGCTTGTGATAATTCTACCTCTCCACCACAAGAACCGCAAATTGCAAATCAAGAGGACATTAGGGTTTATAAATGTTAGTGAATGGTCAAGTGAAATGGATGGAAATAAAAGAGAGAAAGGAGTTGAGTACAAGCATTATAATTATTCTATTCATGAAACAAACATAAAGGGTTTTCGAAGAAAGGAGTTAAAGTTTTTCAAGATACCAACTCCCTTTTTTTCTTTTCTTTTCTTCTTCTTCTTCTTTTTTTCTTATTTTTTATCACTATTTATTTTATTTCTTTCTTTGGCTTTTCTCAAACATCTCCTTTTTTTTTCTTTTTCTTTAGTGTAAAATCAGAGCTAAAATAAAATAAAATATTTACAATTTATTCGTATGCATGTACTTAAAGTGATGGTTCAAAGGGGTTGGCAATAGTAAAGTATTTGGGCTTGTGTTTGGGTAATAAAGGCTTGGAAATGAATGCCTCTATCATGTTTATAAGATGATGATTCATCAAGCTTCGATTAAGAAATAAAACAAGTTCTAGAGAAATATGAAACTAAAGAGATTCACTTAATTTAACAAATTCAGGCCCAAATATCCCTCCAACAAGGTTGGTATCTCGATTAATCAATCTCAAGGTTTAAAAACACATAATCCAATTTTCAAAGCGTAACCTTGTTTACTCTTTGTCAAAAACAGTAGGGAATGACTAGTCTAAGTTCAACCATCATTTAAAAGCATGGATAGTTTTCTAAAAGCACAAGTATAATTTGAATTTTCTAACAATTTTTAAAAATACAGAAGTATTAAGAATATAAACCAGGAGAATTTTCGAAGGACGAAAATGAAATTACAAGGCAATTAGGGTTTTTATTAAATTTTTTTTGGGGCCTTCACCACAGCGAAGGAAGGAGTATGCTGGGGCGAACATTGGCCAAGAGGGAAGACTTGGCAACAGGCTTGCTTTGTGAAGCGAATGATGCTGAAATAAAGAATGATGCTATGGAGAAGAATCCCTCCAAGGTGATTACTATTGTAAATCAACTTCAAGTTGGTTCAATGCTTGGAGAGGAAGGCAACTGCAAAGCTTATCATATTCAATTAGAGCTGTCATTGGTTGAAGGAAAGGGGAGTAATCTATTCTCTCTTGAACTTCATAAACTAATCCCTTCTGTTGTGCAACCACCCATGCTTGATTTGAAACCCTTACCTCCTACTCTGAAATATGTTTTCCTTGAGTCTAATGAACAATTACCTGTTATTATTGCTAACTCGCTGTCTGAGGGTGAGGAAGAGAGACTCTTATCTATTTTAAGGGAGCATAAAAGGGCAATAGGGTGGACCTTAGCAAATATTCCTGGAATTAGTCCATCTATTTGCACACACAGGATTCTCCTTAGTGAGGGATCAAAACCAGTGAGACAACCCCAAAGACGACTGAGCCCTCTTATCCTTGATGTAGTTAAGAAGGAGATTACTAAGCTTTTGAGCGCAGGGATTATCTATCTTATTTCTGATAGTAAATGGGTCAGTCCGATACACGTAGTACCCAAAAAGAGTGGGGTGATAAAGGTTAAGAATGAACAGGATAAGCTTATCCCTACAAGGGTGTAAAATTCATGGCGTGCGTGCATAGACTATAGAAAACTTAATGATACCACACAAGAAGATCACTTTTCTATCCCTTTCATAGATTAAATGTTAGAGAGGCTTGCTGGCAAGTCACACTATTGTTTTTTAGATGGCTTTTCATGTTATTTTCAGGTTCCTATAGCCCCCAAGGATCAGGACAAACCACATTTACATGCCCCTTCGGTACCTTCGCTTATCATAGGATGCCATTTGGGTTATGTAATGCTCCAGGCACCTTTTAAAGGTGCATGATGGCGATTTTTAGTGATCTCCTGGAGGAAAACATAGAAGTCTTCATGGATGACTTCATAGTCTATGGGGAGAGTTTTGATCAGTGTATAAATAGCTTAAAGCAAGCTCTTGAGAGGTGCATAGATAAAAAGTTAGTCTTAAATTTTGAGAAATGTCATTTTATGGTAGATAGTGGGATAGTTTTAGGGCACCTAATCTCCCAAAAGGGGATTGAGGTTGATAAGGCTAAGATTGAAGTTATTTCCTCACTTCCATACCCCACCTGTCTTAAAGATTTGGGATCCTTCTTAGGGCATGCAGGGTTTTACCAGTGATTTATTAAAGATTTTAGTAAAGTTGCCCTACCCCTATCTACTTTATAGAAAAAAGATGTGGAATTTAACTTTGATGACAATTATAGACGTACCTTTGATACTCTTAAATCTATGCTTGTTTCATCTCTAATTTTAACCACACCTAACTGGAATTTACACTTTGAACTATCACGTGATGCTTCTATTTTTATAGTGGGAGCCATGCTTGGTCAAAAGGGGGAGAAGCAATCCAGAGTCATAGCTTATGCTTCTAAAACACTTGACCCAGCTCAAGTCAACTATACTACCACCGAGAAGGAGATATTTGTTATTGTTTTTACCTTAGATAAGTTTAGGCAATATCTAATCAATTCTCGAGTGGTTGTGTTTACAGATCATACAGTAGTCCGCTATCTACTCAAGAGGCCACAATCCAAGCCAAGACTGATAAGGTGGGCTTTGTTCTGCAAGAGTTTGATATTGGGATAAAAGATCAAGTCAGGGCAGTGAATCAAGTAGCCAATAACCTAAGTAGGCTACCAGAGGAATAAGGGGAGTAGACTCTTCTAAACTCACTTGTGATTCTTTTCCTGATTCTGCTTTATATGCTGTGGTTGTAAAAGAGCCTTGGTATACTGATATTGTCAATTATCTCATGACTGGACTTACCCCTCCTTTTATGTCTAGATTTCAAGCATAGAAGCTTTGAAATGAGTCCAAACACTACATATAGGATACACCACATCTGTAAAGAATGTGTAGTGATCAAGTTATTAGGAAGTACGTGCCTAGTGAAGACTTCGAGCCTATTATTTCAGCTTGCCATTTCATGATTTGTGGGGGTCATTTTAGTACAAGGAGAACATCTAGGAAAATCTTAGATTCTGGATTTTATTGGCCAATCATTTTTAAAGACTCTTTTGCATTTTGTCGGTCCTATGACAAATGTCAATGTTTTGAAGGGTTAGGAAAAAGGCATAAGATGCCTCAACAGCCTTTATTGCTTTGCGAAATCTTTGATGTTTGGGGTATTGATTCTATGGGACCCTTTCCTTCATCCTTTGGTTTTGTATATATTTTGTTAGCTGTAGATTATGTGTCTAAATGGATAGAAGCGATACCTTCTAGAAAAGATGATGACCAAACTGTTTCAAAATTTCTTAAATCAACCATTTTCTGTAGGTATGGGATCCCTAAGGCTATAGTGAGTGATAATAGTACACACTTCTGTAATAGGATTGTAGATAATCTATTTTTAAAATTTGGTATCACTCATAAAGTCTCCACCTCCTATCACCCCCAAACCAATGGTCAAGCTGAAATTTCAAATAGAGAAGTAAAGTATATACTGGAAAAGATAGTAAAGCTTCCAAGAAAGACTGGAGTTTACACTTGGAAGAAGCACTGTGGGCTTACTGGACTGCATACAAATCACCTATTAGCATGTCCCCTTACCTTTTGGTCTTTGGGAAAGCTTACTATTTGCCAGTGGAGCTTGAGTACAAGGCCTATTGGGCAGTCAAGTAGTGCAACATGAATATAGAGTCTTTCGGAAAAGCAGAGAAAGTTGCAACTGCAAGAGTTGGAAGAGCTTAGACTGGAAGCTTATGAAAACTCTAAACTCTACAAGGAGAAAACAAAGTTCATGCATGACTGGAGAATCTTGCGAAAGCACTTCAAAGAAGGTGACCGAGTACTATTGTATAAGGCCCGGTTCACTTTCAAGCAAGGAAAATTCAACACTCAATAAGATGGGCCCTACACGATCACAAGAGTACACAACTTTGGCATGGTTGAGCTTTTGCATGAGGAGACTGGAGCCAAACTCAAAGTCAATGGCCATCTAGTGAAGCTTTACCATGAGAATCAAAAGCCTTCTTAACTCCAGGGTTGTTTCTTTCCTTCACTCATTTACTTACTTTTGCCCTATTATTGCTCGTGATATATTCTGTGCATTGGCATGCTGATTGAGTGTTGGGGAGAAACCATTTCAGTAGTCTAGTTTTAGTATAGTTAGTAATTTTTCTATTCAATAAGATCACCCTCTAGATTTTGATCTTTGGTCTTCCTCCTTAATGTGCTTAATTGTTATAGTGTGTCAATTTGATAAATTAACTGTTTTTAATTGAAGGAGAAAGTTTGGTACTCTATTTTGTGTGTTATGCTGCCTTATCATGTGCTTGTTGAGCACCTTTTGATCTCATTTTGTGTACTTAAAAGTTTCTGAAGCATCCAGCTGCCCCCTTTATTTATGTGCCTTGTTCCTCTGCTGCTATATTGTTTCTATTTAGTTTTTGGGTGTTTCTAGCAAATTTCGCCTCGGTGAACTTTATCCTTCACCGCGGTAAAGATTCCTTGCTTGTGTTTGTTGCTCTCGGTACACCTTCACTGCAACGAACTCCAACTTTTATTGCGGCGAAGCTCACCTAGTTCTGTGTGCTACTCTCGGGACACTTTCGCCGTGATGAGATCCCTTTCCTTCCTTTCTCTATGTCTCGGGAGGGTTTCACCGTGGCAAACGTTACCTTTTGTCACGATGAAACCCCGGATTCTGTGCAAAAAATTTCTCATAAACCATACTTTTTAATGTTAAATTACCATTTTGCCCTTTGTAACTGCCTACCCATATAATTTTAACTCTAGTTCTGTCTTTTCACTCATCCACCACCTCTAACCTCCCCAAACACCCCCTTCAATTACAAATTTTCTCTAAAACCGTCGCCTTTTCCATTGTTTCTCTTCATATTCTTCTTCTTCTCCTCCATCTTCTCCCGTATTCGACCACTACTCCTCTCTAATTTTCCCCCTGCTAGCCATTCTCTTCTCGGTTACCCATTATCCATGCGTTGGATATCATCTTCATTGCTACTTACTCCTTCTCTACGCAAGTCTTTCCTTTTTCTTCTTTTTTTTTTCTGTGTTTGTTTTAGGGTGGTTTTCTGTTTAGTTCCTTTGGTTAATTGTTTAGTTGGGTTGTTTTTACTTTTAGTTTTCAGTTGCATAGCTCTTAGGCTATCTAATGATTCATTGTGCATTTTGTTTTTCTATGATTCCTTTACTCAATTATGAAAGTTTTTGGTAAATTGAAAACCTAGGAATCATTACATAGCCATTTGTTATTGCCTAGGTTGTTAATTTTTGTTTTTCTGGGGTAGTTTTAGTTATTGTCTGTTTGGTGTTTGTTTAGTGTGTTTTGTTTGTTGTGTTTAGGAATGCCTCGTACTAAGAACCCTGCACCTGTGTCTGAATCTGACCCCGGGGATGAGTATACTTTTGAGGAGCTGTATGAAAAGATTGATCAGAGACCTCTTTTTAAGGAGTGACCTTTTCCCTTAAACCCCCCAGATATAATTTCCAGGGAAGTTTGAAAATTGCATTACATTCTGTCTTTATGCCAACCTTCGTCGTGGCAAACTCTAACCTTTGCCACGATGAAGTGCTTCTTTCCCATCTATTTTCACTTCTCGGCCATACTTCACCACGGCCAACTTATGGTTTCGCCATGACGAAGCAAGCCTATTACCAGGTCTCCCTTCTCGGCCAATGTTTGCCACGGCACACTCCTTCCTTCGCCGCGGCGAAGGCTTAAAAAAAAAACCTAAATGCTTTGCAATCTCATTTTTCTTCCTTTGGAAATTCTCCTGGTTTAGATTCTTAATACTCCTTCATTTTTAAAAAATTGTTACAAAATTTAAATTATACTTATGCTTTTAGAAAACTATCTATGCTTTTAAAGGCCAAGTGGTCCCAAGCCAGATCAAGTTCTAAAACAAGGTATGTGTGCTGTTTATGATGTAGTTTTCACTACCCTTGTTGTTGTTGAGCTTAGTTATAGATTTTAATGGTTTTTGGGAGCTTGAAATCCTATGGGGAGGTGCTACACGAAATTGATTAGAATATGAGAAGATGAAATTGATGTTAGAAGCATGTTTAAAGGCTTGGAAACAATAAGAATCAAGTGGTTCTGTGTTGATTTTGAAAGAAATCCAACTTTCCCTTAGTTTGTGATTCTGTTCGGCCTTGACTGTTCTGAATGGTTAGGATTTGATTTTGATTGTTTTGAGCTTGGAAATGGATTCTACATACAAAATTATGTGGGGATAGTATGTGAAAATAATTTTAGGAAGGTTGGAATTAAAACTCGAAAGTTAAAGCTCAAGTATGTTCAAGAAAAAATCAAGTAGAGATAAGTTGATGACTTGATTCTAATAATTGTTTTGCATCATGTATTGATGTGTTTAGGACCTTGAAACATCCAAGAGGATTTTTAATGGTGTTGACTGAAAATCTATAGGGTTGGAAAGACAAGGGAATCAAAGGAAAAGCAAGAGGAAAGCTATATTACAAGGTAGTGAATGTACCTATAATGTGTGCTTGATATATATGCTTGCGTGATGTGGTTGAGGTCCTCCTAGGTTTCCAGGTCAACAAAATAATTACAAGTTCACGCTACCTCAGTTCCACGCTTAATGTTTCCTCCTTGTTTTCCTTACTTGAGGTCGTCCTGGGTTTCCAGAAAATTGCCTATCAACCATACAGTAAGGGTATGGTAAATTCCATATCCAGTATACAATTCCTTCTCAATATAATACTACCCTTGTGCCTTTCAATTTATAACCTCTGTATACCTTTCCTAATCCTTTGACGTTGATTTGACTAAGCCTTAATCCTCAATTAAGGTCTTGGAATTCTTCCTTAATCCATGATTAATCATGTTTTCTTGGTTAATCACTAACCCTTAATCCTTAATTCAATATTTAATTAAGGTCCTCAAGTCACATAGTCATTAATACAACATAATCCTCTAAGATTAAGTCACTAATCCCTTATGGATTAACCATTAATCATTCTCTAATCAACATGATTAACCTTTAATCATTCATTAATCAACATGATTAATCATAATTAATCATCCTTCAATTAACATAACTAATCACTAGTCATTATTTAATCAAGGTAACTAACCTTAATTACTTACTAATCTTTAATCAAATAGCATGATTAATCTTAGCTATCACTAAACCATAATTAATCAAGGTAATTAATCCTAATCGTCCTCAAATAAATCATTAACTAAAAATAATTAACACTTAGGGAGGTAAACATACCTTAATTAGCTCTTAATCGGTGATTAGAGGCGTTTAACCTTTCTTTTTCCCTTTCTCTCTCTTCTTTCTTTCCTTCTCTCTCCTAGAACTTAAGAGCAAAACATTCCCTCTCTAGGAATCTTGGCCGAATTGTGAAGGGTGAGGGGGGTATCTATAGACTTGAATTTTTCAAAATACCAAGAATGCCCTTAGAGAAAAAGATGCGATCTCAGCCGTCCATTTTTTTTCACTTTACACATGGACAACTCTTAGAGCACAAATCTTGAAATCATGACACATGGAAGGACACCTATTCACCATGTGATTTTCATGTGGTAAAAAAAATATGATTTTAATGTTTTGTCTCTTATTTCCCTTTATGCCCTTGAACAATTTAAAAAATTCCAACCTTGTCCTCCCCCTTATTTTGGCCGAATTATTACTCTAAAAATTGGGAGAAAAATGACTCATCCAATATTCAGTACAATCCACTGATTATTTGTGTATTTTCGGTCCGATTTTCCAACAATCCTGTCCAATTTACTGTCACAAAATTTTGATTTCAACACCTCCTTAAATTCCTCTCATTCCAAGGATATTCCATGATTTTTCTCAAGTTTTACCTCCCTCTATAATTTTCTAAATTTTATTCTGTCAAAAATCAATATTTTACCAATAATAATTCGGTAATAAATATTCTTTAAGCTAACCTTTGTACTTCTAAAGGTGGGAAGTAATTTTATAAATTAGGATAATATGTCACATAATTTATCCCTATTTTTCCTTGAATTTTTGAGGCCTCCATATATTTTAAATAATGGAAATTGGCTAATTTTCCTTAATTAACCAAAAATTCCAATAATTACAAATAATTCCCTGATAAATTATTTTTTATCCTATATTCACCTTCTAAGCCTAAAACATTATTTTGTACCCTCCTTTCTATTTTTCATGATTTTCTAGGAATTTTCAGGAATTTCAAACATTATTTCCAATATTGCCCTTTCTTGACCGATCTTTTCAAAAATGCCCGTTATGTCCCTATCCTGATTTTTCCTCATAGCCTGGATCCTCTACCAATCTACTATACTACTTGACCTTAGTCAGTCTCAAATCATTCATCAATTAGGATAAAATTATCAGGGTGTGACAACTTATTCTTTAACTAAGTCCATCGGTCTAAATGCTCCAAAGAATATATATAACATGGCTGGGGTATAATGTGAGAGAATCTAGGGTCATGGTGGATCCTGAAGAGGCTTACGGTAGAGCGAGGTAGCTCCCGAGGTCATGGTAGACTAAGCCTAAGGGAAGGTTATTGAGCCATAAAGGTAGTGTCCTTTATATCTCTTTGGAGCGGGAGAATGAGATGACCAGGGATGAGTTTAAGATAGGGAAACCTCCTCAGGTTGGTTACCTAGTACAGAGAGAGTACCCTTGACTTTTTTCATAGATACTGTTATTGTTAATTAGATTGAGCTCAATTCTGTTCTAGTCAACCAAGAAAAGTGAGGAAAGTAAGAATTAAGGGAACCACAGGCTATAAGTCATGAAGGTTATGCATTCAGGCGAGCTATGTGTGAAATCAAAATGTAAAAGAAAGGGAATAGGCCATTAAGATAAAGTATGAAAGGGTCTAAAATATGAAGATACGGGAAGTACCTAGAGAAGATATGATAGGGAAAACCAGAAAGCCACCATATGATGAGACACCTTAAGAAAAGGTATGATGTTAAGGCACAACGTTGAATATGTGTGCCTAAGAAATGAAAGACATGTGTAAGAACTTATGAGATTAAGTGAAAGTTCATTAGATTGAAGTACGAAACCTAAGGCTAAAGCCTGGCCAAGAAAGCAAAAAGCAGAATCTGCAGGTCGAAAGTGAGAGCCAAAGAACATTCTCCCTAAGAAAACTCCCAGGAAAAGCAAAGGTTGAGGTTTACTCTTGAAATTTCGAGGACGAAATTTTTATAAGAGGGGGAGAAATGTAACATCCTAAATTTTGGCTCATAGATACAAGTAATAGCACAAGGAAAAGATGGTTATTAAGTCCAATGTAACGAAAGTCCCGAAGATCCCTCGGAAGAAAAAAGAGATTTTCCAAGGGCAAATGTGTAAAACAATAGTGTTCGGGGACTAAAGAATGACGAACTAGAAACAACTAAGGGCCAGAGGTTATGCCAAAAACTTGCAAGAGAAGGTTCCGAAGGTTTCGGCCTAAGGAGGGACGAAATTGCAAAGAAAAGATTCCTAGGCCAAGTAGGGACCTAATTGTAAATAATAAAAGTTTTGGTCGGCTAATGCTCAGAGTTAGCAAAAAGGGCCCAAATGACTTAGAAAAATTTCAAAAAAATGGGAATAGGATCCCAGAGCCGATATAAGGCTAGAAATGACAGAAATGCCCTGAAGTCATTCTAGTGTTTTGGACAACTTGAGATAGTAACTTAAATTGAATTATTTAAGCTATGAGACGGCCTCAAATAATTAGGGAAAACTAGAGAACAATAGTTGAGGAATTTATACAGATTGTAAAATTAATTCCGTCCCCAAACACTGACAAGGTTAGCTTTAATTAAATTTAGTGCCTATTTATACCCTATCCGGGGAAAGTCAGAATAGCTGTCTAGAGTTTGACTTTTGACTAGAGAAAAATTAGAGGAATTTCCCTTGATGAAAGGGAAGGAATGAAACCTAGAGACAGATCAACAGAGTTATGAGCTGATAGAAAGAATTCGGAGAAGGTAACCCCGATTAAGTATTATCTAATAATATTTCTGGGAAAAGGAGAAAGAAAATATCTAAAGACCATCATGACGGCGCTAAGTCAGCATGTTGAGTCACCAAATGCAATCATGACACCTAAGAGTCATCATGCTGAGTCAGTAGAAGATATTTATGGACAGCATAAAAATCAAAACATAGTACGGGAATATTTTAGACAGTCCTTTGTCTACCCGTTATAGTGAAATCTCTACTGCGTGACTCAGTAAGGTTAAGTAGCCTGTCAGTAAAGCTAATTATTTTCATCTATGCTCCTCTAAGATAACTCCATATACCTACTTAATTAAGATGAGAAAATGGTGCCAGATCATGTCCCAGTGGTACCGGGTCAGTCAAGACTCAAAAAAAAGTACCTGATACGGTGCAGAACAGCAAAATAGGTAGAGGAATGCCTAAGGGCTATATTTTGCACAAATTTTATATTAACTTCCTCCCTATTTTAATGCCAAAATGATGAAGGAATATGAAAGTGACAAATGTGCAATTAGATGGGAAAAGAAGGTATTACGTGTACGGTTGGATATAAGACACGTGTACGGTCGGATGCAAGACACGTGTGCGGTTGGATTAAAGATATGTGGCTTGATGATGTAAGCATAATGTCATCAAGATGAGGTAAGCATGATGTCATAGGATACATGTCATCACAAAATAAAAAGAGAAAATGGACGATCCAGATCAAGCCACATATTTTTAAGATCAACGGCTAAGATTCAATCTTGTTTTCAGTAAATACCCCTCCCCTCTCTATCATTTCATCCAAGCACAAGGAACCCATGGAGAAGCTTTTGTAAAATGGTTTTTAGAGAGAGAAAGAAGAAGGAGAAAGAAAGGCCAAGTAGTCCCAAGCCAGATCAAGCTCTAAAACAAGGTATGTGTGCTGTTTATGATGTAGTTTTCACTACCTTTATTGTTGTTGAGCTTGATTATAGATTTTTGAGAGCTTGAAATCCTATGAGGAGGTGCTACAAAAAATTGATTAGAATAGGAGAAGATGAAATTGATGTTAGAAGCATGTTTAAAGGCTTGGAAACAACAAGAATCAAGTGGTTCTGTGTTGATTTTGCAAGAAATCCAACTTTCCCTTAGTTTGTGATTCTGTTTGGCCTTGACTATTCTAAATGGTTAGGACTGGATTTTGATTGTTTTGAGTTTGGAAATGGGTTCTACATACAAAATTATGTGGGGGATAGTATGTGGAAATAATTTTAGGAAGGTTGGAATTGAAACTCAAAAGTTAAAGTTCGAGTATGTTCAAGAAAGAATCAAGTAGAGATAAGTTGAGACTTGATTCTAATAATTGTTTTGCATCATGTATTGATGTATTTAGGACCTTGGAACATCCAAGAGGATTTTTAATGGTGTTGACTGAAAATCTATAGGGTTGGAAAGACAAGGGAATCAAAGGAAAAGCAAGAGGAAAGCTATATTACAAGGTAGTGAACGTACCTATAATGTGTGCTTGATATGTATGCTTGCGTGATGTGGTTGTGTTGTCATGATGTGACTAAGCTATGATGGAATGTTTGCAAAGTTATGTTTGCAAGTTTATGTTATGTTTTGCCTTGGCAATATGTTATGAAAGCATGAAATGCTTTAGCTTACTTTCCATGACATTCATGTGTTAATGTTATAACATGTCATGCATGTGCATTATGTCTTGTATGCTTATAGGTAGTGTTTGCTACTGAGATTCTCCTGAATCTCACCCCTCCCTAACCAACCATTTAGGTCAATTGATGGTGGACAATAATGGCATGAGAGGCAAGGAGAAGAAAGTGGAGAATTATTGATGTTGATGAATGATGTTATTATTCAATGTGTAATTCCCCTATTATGTAATTTATGTTATGGATGCCAATGATGCCATGTATTTAATTACAATATTTATAGGAGGAATAGAAATGTATGAGGATGATTGGGAAAGCATAAACTCAATTTATGTATGCCAAAGAAATAGAAAGAATTAAAGTAAAAAGAGGTTAAGGGATAAAACGTAGGTCATGGAGCAGTGAATTTCTAACTCCAGTTTGACCTATCAAATGAATGAGTTAAGCCATGAAATTTGGTAGATTCATAGTACACATCCCAAGATTTAAAATGAGAGGTAGATCACATCAATTGGATGTGTACACAAGGAGATACAAATTTTCAAAGTTGAGGCACAAAATCTGGAAGTTCCAAATTTTATCAAATGAACAGTAATTTTATTGATTAAATTGTACGAATTGGGCAATGATAAGTCCAATTGGATATTTTTCCCTTAAAGAGCTTTCAAAGAGTTTTTTGTAGAATTTAAGAGCACCTCAATATAATTTTTTTATATAATTAGTTATGATTTTTCAAAATTGGACCTGAAATCTAAATTTAAATAGTGAATAGTAATTCGAGTAGTTAAATTTTTAATCCACGGGCTTGTGTCACGACCTGCTTGAACCATAACGCTTACGAATGCGTACTCTGACGGGTTAAAGGTAGGATGTTTCAGAGATTGTTCAAAATTTTCAAAAATTGAATTTAGAAAAATTTTCAAATAAAGTACCTTCAGAAGAATTTTTAGAAAACAAAGATGGTTCAAATGAACCTCTTTCACAAGAAAACTTAGAACAGCCCAAATCTTGGAGTTATAACAAAAACCATCCTCTAGAGCAAGTCATTGGTGAAGTCAATGAAGGGGTCAAAACTTGGAGACAAGTGTTCAATAAAGTGCGCTTCTCTGCATTCATCTCACATATTGAACCTACCAATGTTGATGAAGCTCTATCCGATGAATTCTGGATAGTTGCAATACAGGAAGAGCTGAACCAATTTGAGAGGAATCAAGTTTGGGAATTGGTACCCAGACCTAATGATCATCTGGTCATAGGTACCAAATAGGTATTCAAAAATAAGCTTGATGAGTCTGTGCAAATCGTTAGGAATAAAGCCAGATTGGTAGCTAAAGGTTATAAGCTGGAAGAAGGTATTGATTATGAGGAAACATATGCTCCAGTAGCTAGATTAGAAGCCATACGAGTACTCTTAGCATTTGCTTACATAAAAGACTTCAAATTATATTAAATGGATGTTAAAAGTGCATTTTTGAATGGTTATATTTTAGAAGAAGTTTTTATCGAACAACCTCCTAGTTTCGAAGACTCAAAATTCCCTGATCACGTTTACAAACTAAAAAAGGCTTTATATGGTTTAAAACAAGCTCCTAGAGCTTGGTACGAATGCCTTAGCAATTTTCTGATAGAAAAAGGTTTTGAAAGAGGCAAAGTATATGCTACTCTTTACATGGATGATATTATTTTCGGAGCTACTAATGAGGATCTTTGTCAAAAATTTACTAAGCTAATGCAGGGTGAGTTTGAAATGTTGATGATAGGAGAACTGAACTTCTTTCTGGGATTGCAAATCACACAAAAGAAAAATGGCATACTTATATCCCAAACAAAGTATCTCAAGGAATTACTAAAGAAATATTGATTAGAAAATGCCAAAGGTGTAAAAACTCCTATGAGCTCAACCATCTCACTAGATGCAGACGAGAAGGGCAAGGACGTGAATCTAACCAAGCACAAAGGAATGATTGGGTCACTACTCTATCTCACGGCAAGTAAACCAGATATTCAATTCAGTGTGGGAATGTGTGCAAGATATCAATCAGTACCCAAAGAATCACATGAAGAAGCCGTCAAGCGAATCCTCAGATATCTTATCGGTACACAAAATTGAGGAATCTGGTTGATTGAACCCAATTGTTCTATGTTATTTCATATCATTTTAAGGGTTTTTTATCATAGGTTTTGGCTCCTTTTAATGATAATTGTGCCTAATTTTGATTAAGAGTCCTTACTTTGAGTTAGTGTCTTTTTGAGGGTAAAATTGTCATAATTAGTTATTAATTGTATTCAATTGATTTCTAGGACAATTGATGCTTCAAATTGTTTCTTTTTATTGTAGGACACTTGAGAATTAGAGCCAAGATTGAAGACCAAAGCATCACACAACACGAGAGTTTCCAAGAAAATGCTGTGCTGTGGCAAAAAGTCTGAAAATGTGCATCAGTGGCTATTCTGGAATAGTTCGCCGGGGCAAACTTTTGAGTTCGCCATGACAAACTCTCAAAATCTCACTACATTTCCTCTCTAGAATAGTTCACCACGGCAAACTTTTGAGTTCATCGCAGCAAACTCTCTCGTATCAGTAACGTCAGATTCAGATCCAGAACGCAAAAATGGACCTTCTACTTATATGATCCGACCCAGATTGACCCCTTAACCCTTAGAACCCTATTTTCGACCAATAACTCCATTCTATCATCAAGAACACCTTTATTCTCCCATCCTCTTGCCTCTCCATCTCCATCTTCTTCCCCTTCCATTTCCTACACTCTTTCTTCATCCCACCTCATTTCCTTCATCTCCTAACTGTTATGGCTGAAGATTTAACTCTGGTTGAAGCTGATTCTAAGGCTATGGTGAGCTAGGGTTTATCAACTCTTGAAGATGGTGGAGTAGCATGAGTTTCCAAGCTTCAAAGGGGAGTTTCAGTTTCAATCTTTAGTTTCTACCTATGTATTTATGATTTCCTAGGTCTAGGATTTGTAAATTCTTAGTAAGACACTTTGGTTGATTCTGTAATCATTGGTTAATGATTTACATTTGTAGTTTGGATTGGTTGATGTTGAATTTTGTGCTTAAATATATGTGATCACATATATGCTTCTTTGTAACTCTCATGATTCTCTCCTATCTTGCATGGTCATGTTTTGATACTGAGTTGATTGTGGGTTACATTAAGCCAATTGCATGATCATTCTCAAATTACACATTAGGGAAGCTTAATAATGTTTTCATTAATGAAGTTCATTGATTTAAACATTGGACTCAATGAGTTATTGAGGTTGTTATTAAGAAAACCTAATGGATTTGTGAAACTCCCAATATCTTAAGTGAACTATGATTGCCATCAAAACCATTTTCAAGAGATTTCCTATCATTCATTTCCATTCCATCATTATTATCTTAAAACACCAAAAATATAGTATCTTAGGTTTGTTTTCATTGCATTTAGTTTAGGCACCATTCATTTAAATCTTAAAAACCAAACCCCTTTCATTACATTGCATGGCATTTAGTCTAGCTTAGGTAATTAATAAAGGCTCCCAAAAGTGAAACGACCTAGTTTGCACTATACTGCTTAACTTGGATTTATTTTTGATTGAGAACCCCAAGGCGAACGACAAAAAGGCTCTCATCAAATGGCGCCATTGCTGGGGAGCCATTAAGGTTGTTCCTTAGGCTAGTTAACTGTCAACTTTGGTTGATTGGGGTTTTGTGAGCCTGTTAGGTTACATTTTTGCATTGTGCATAATAGATTTTGCATTGCATAAAAATTTTGAGATATACAAACAAAGATCCTGATTTTGATTTTGATTTTTGCATACAGTTTCATACCCTTCATAGCATTCATTGCATTTTTGAGTTTCTTCTTGTTTTCATTCTCTATGTTTTGGTTGTTGTGTTCTGGTTTTCTTACTGTCTATGACATTTCCCCGTGGCCAACTTGCTAGATTTTAGTAAGAATCCCTCTCGGGACACCTTCACCGTGGCCAACTTTGTGTTTCAAAGCGGCATAGTGTGTTGAACCAGATTCCATTCTCCCTCCCTGGACATCTTTGCTGCGGCAAAACCCTTCTTTTCGCCGCGACGTAGGGTCCCTTATCTTTAAAAAAAATTCTTAAAAACTCTTTGGGAATTGATTGTTTAGCTTTCTTATGGCTTGGTTTAATAATAATTTAGGTCCATCTGATCACCCTTCCTCATTTGTAGGTGACAATACTCTGATGGTGATAATTCTTCTCAAAGGCTTGATGCTATACAATAGGAACTGGATCTTCTTCTGGCACACATGGATCATAGAGAACAGGATGGGACCCATCAAAGACATGATACCTCTTATCCAAACCATAACCATGGCAATGATTGGATGAATAACCCTCCACATTTTCCTTGCCATACCTCTTCATTCCATTCATACACAAACCAACATCCGCCATTAGGACAACATTATGACCTACCACCTCCACCATACAATCCACATTTGAACACTTTCCTTCACATCATCCATATCATGAGCCAAGCATTCCATCACATAACCCTACCACCAATACCCTTCCTCATCTCACCAACCATTTCATGAACCATCACCGTCATTCCATCCATGTCTCACTTCATATCTTGAACCATTCTCACCATATAATTCCCCCTTTGAACTATCTCCTTCACCAAATGACTACCACCACCAACCCTTATCCCAATCCACGTACCAACCCCTTCCCCAATCTCATGAACATGAATTTAGTGAACCTGACCCATTTCTCACTATTCCTAAGAAGGATCAGATACGATTTTTAAGAGAAGCTTATGACCGTTTGAATTCATACTACCATGGATTACTTGAAGAGGTAGAAATATCTGGAATTTCTAAGGAATCAGAGGAAGAGTTAGAAGAATGTCAAAGTGCATTGGGAAAGTTCTTGAGTGATATAGCGTGAATTGAGTCTGAGATTGGGAAAGATGAATCAAAGTGTCCAGATTCACTCATACAAGAGGCCCAGATGAAGCAAGAACATCTACAAACTCACAAGGACTTGTGCCCTACATCAGGTAGTATTGCTCCTCTTCTTGAGGAGATTAACCCTTGTGCTATAACTACTATTCCTGTTAAAGTTATTGATGATGTGAGTGATGATGAGGTGGATGAGGAAATCATAGTTGAATCCCCTCAATGTTAACAATAAAAATTCTCACTTGAACACTTCTAATAGTAGTTGTTTAGTTGATGATATTGCTTGCACTGTCACTGCTTCTTTGTGTGAAGAACATGCTTCTCTTTCTAGTGCTAGATTGGATGGTGAAACTGATTCTGATTTGAATGAACCTTTATCTTGTACTTGCAATGCTCACACTATATGCATGGATTGCATTGATAACAAAAATGATATACTTGTTGAGTGGCAAAAGCAGAACTTTGGTAAAGTGTGTGCATTACCTTCTAGTATTGAAAGTGCTGAAAATATAAAGCATGATGTTGATGTGAATTGCCTAGAAGATGATTATGTGAAAAAATGTGAACCTAACCATTTCCTTAAGAATCAAATTCATGATAATTCCAATGAGTTTGTGGCTTCTAATAATGTTGAGAAAGGCTTTAAAGTTTCAATTGATAAAATCATGAATATCAATAAGTCTTTCCAACAAGTTTTATCTTGTGATTTACCTCCTGATTTATCTTGCATTGTAAATAGTAGTTTGCATAAATCGTTTTGTTCTTTCTTTTCTTCCCTTTCAAACACTACCTCTTGTGAATGTGATAGTGATGTACTGTACTCCAACAACTATCAGTTGGATTCTTCAGCTTCCACTTCACATAAGCTTGAGTATTTCAAAAATTTAAATAAAAATTTGATCCTACTGATGGGAGTACTATTGATTTCCTTGGTTGTGATAGTTACTTGGAGAGATTAACTTTTAAGCTATCTTTATTTCATTTTTATCATCTTCATGTTTCTATTTCTGGATGTGGTACTACTATTGGTTCTTCTTGCTAGCAGGACTTCGCACTACCACTACTAAGGAAGATCAATAAAGGAGAAGTGAGCACATGGAAGAAATGCATGTTTCTTATCCGGGATGAGAACTTCTCCTACAAGAGTTTGAAGAGATTTCGTTCTAAAGGTTGTCCCTTTCCTTCCTTAACTCTTATCTTTTGAATTATTTGCTTGTTTTGTGAGATAAGTGTGGGGGAGGGACATAGCCAGTAGTAAAAGTAGTTTGTTTTTTTTTTTTTCTTTTCCTCCCTTTTTGGTTTTGGTTTCTCTTATTTAGGGTTGTACTTGAGTTTTGCATTGGGGACAATGCAAGATTTAAGTGTGGGGGAGGGATTAATATTCATTGATTGTGTTGTGTTTTCCTATGTTTATTGAAAATCTGGTTTCTAAAAAAAAAATTCAAAATTTTGATTGATTTTTTAACTTAATTTGAAGATTGAGTCAAAAATTTTGAAAATTTTTGCTTCAATTAACTTACACTTGAATTTGTGTATTTTTGGACTTTGGTAAATGTTTTTAAACTCATATTGATACTCATGAGAATTGTTATTTGTTCATAGTTGATTGTTTTGGTTTCATTGGTCATAATTCTTCAAGCTTGCTTTTATATTGATTGAGTTAATGTATTGTGATTAATCTGGAGTACAATTAATCTTTGTGCATGAGCATTTGAGATTTAGCCTTGTTGGAAGATTCTTTGAGCCTAATTTCATTCATAGTGTGTTGCATCCGCTTACATTTTTCACTTTCTAGAACTTGTTCCAATTCTTAATCAAGACTTAGTTGCATTAATGTGATGAGCATGATAGAGGCATTCTTTTCTAAACCCTTACATTCCAAACACAAACCCACATGATTTTATCCATTACTAACCATTTGAGCCTTCATCTTTTCTTAAGTGCCAAGAGATGCATTATACATTCAAGTTTCCAATATTTTTACTATTACATTCATGATGTGTTAAACTTTGTCTTCTTGGGTTTTGAATTGCCAAAAAAAAAGAAGAGAAAAGAGAAATAGAAAAAGGCAAAGAAATAGAAGAAAATGTTTAAGAAAAGCCAAAGAAAGAAAGATCAAAATAAATGGTACCAAAAGAATAAAATTTTGAAATAAGGCAGTTCGTTGGTGGTTTGAAGAACAAAGTTGTGCTTTTAGAAAAATAGAGTAAATATTAGTTAGAAACCTTTTCTAAAATGCTTGGTGCTTAACCATTCATACCTTTTCACCTCATCTTATTTCATTTAGCCCTTTCCATTATCATAACCTTAAAAGTCCTCTTGATCATTGCATTCATGCATTAGAAGTGGAGAACTAGGATTGTAACAAGCTTATGGTAAAGTGGTTGATTAAGTGGATTTGAGAGAGAATTACCCCAACTTGGTGAGTAGAGTGAAACAATTTGTATCTTGAGTGTTTTCTTTTTTGTTCATTCCCATTGCATTGACTGTACTCTACTTTAATCCTTTCTCATTGACTTAGATCGCTATGATTGCTTGTTTGAAGAGTTGGGTTAATGGCACTACTGCTTTCTTACTTTGAATTCATAGGGGCTCCCATTTGTATCAATGCTGTTCTCTTGCTCTGGTTTTGTATTACCTTTGTCCAGGAGTACAAAGGTTTTAAGTGTGGGGGATTTGATTGAACCCAATTGTTCTATGTTATTTCATATCATTTTAAGGGTTTTTTATCATAGGTTTTGGCTCCTTTTAATGATAATTGTGCTTAATTTTGATTAAGAGTCCTTACTTTGAGTTAGTGTCTTTTTTAGGTTAAAATGGTCATAATTAGTTATTAATTGTATTCAATTGATTTCTAGGACAATTGATGCTTCAAATTGTTGCTTTTTATTGTAGGACACTTGAGAATTAGAGCCAAGATTGAAGATCAAAGCATTACACAACACGAGAGTTTCTAAGAAAATGCTGTGCTGTGGTAAAAAGTTTGAAAATGTGCATCAGTGGCTATTCTGGAATAGTTCGTCGGGGCAAACTTTTGAGTTCGCCACGGCAAACTCTCAAAATCTCACTACATTTCCTCTCTGGAATAGTTCACCGCGGCAAACTCTCTCGTATCAGTAACGTCAGATTCGGATCCAGAACACAAAAATGGACCTTCTAGTCATATGATCCGACCCAGATTGACCCCTTAAACCCTTAGAGACCCTATTTTCGACCAATAACTCCATTCTATCATCAAGAACACCTCTATTCTCCCATCCTCTTGCCTCTCCATCTCCATCTTCTTCCCCTTTCATTTCCTGCACTCTTTCTTCATCCCACCTCATTTCCTTCATCTCCTAACTGCTATGGCTGAAGATTTAACTCTGGTTGGAGCTGATTCCAAGGCTATGGTGAGCTAGGGTTTATCAACTCTTGAAGATGGTGGAGTAGCATGAGTTTCCAAGCTTCAAAGAGGAGTTTCAGTTTTAATCTTTAGTTTCTACCTATGTATTTATGATTTCCTAGGTCTAGGATTTTTAAATTCTTAGTGAGACACTTTGGTTGATTCTGTAATCATTAGTTAATGATTTACATTTGTAGTTTGGATTGGTTGATGTTGAATTTTGTGCTTAAATATATGTGATCACATATATGCTTCTTTGTAACTCTCATGATTCTCTCCTATCTTGCATGGTCATGTTTTGATACTGAGTTGATTGTGGGTTACATTGAGCCAATTGCATGATCATTCTCAAATTACACATTAGGGAAGCTTAACAATGTTTTCATTAATGAAGTTCATTGATTTAAACATTAGACTCAATGAGTTATTGAGGTTGTTATTAAGAAAACCTAATGGATTTGTGAAACTCCCAATATCTTAAGTGAACTATGATTGCCATCAAAACCATTTTCAAGAGATTTCCTATCATTCATTTCCATTCCATCATTATTATCTTAAAACACCAAAAATATAGTATCTTAGGTTTGTTTTCATTGCATTTAGTTTAGGCACCATTCATTTAAATCTTAAAAACCAAACCCCCTTTCATTACATTGCATGGCATTTAGTCTAGCTTAGGTAATTAATAAAGGCTCCCAAAAGTGAAACAACCCGAGTTTGCACTATATTGCTTAACTTGGATTTATTTTTGATTGAGAACCCCAAGGCGAACGACAAAAAGGCTCTCATCACTGGTACCTGAAGAAAGATGCAAAATATCTAATACGATACTCAGATGCTGATCATGGATGTTATAAGACGGACAGGAAGAGTACCAGTAGACGATGTCAATTCCTCGAAGGATACCTTGTTTCGTGGTCAAGTAAAAAGTAGAATACTATGGCAATATCCCCCACAGAACCAGAATATGTTACCATTGCCAGCTGTTGTGCTCAGATTCTATGGCTAAAACAATAAGTACAAAATTTGGGAATCAACTTGAAGGAGATTCTAATTCTGTGTGACAACATGAGCATAATAAGCCTGTCTAAGAATCCAGTTCATCATGCTCCCATTGACATTCGACATCATTTTATTCGGGATCATGTTCAAAAGAAAGATGTAAAAGTAGAATTCATCCCCACTGAATATCAGATAGCAGACATTTTCACAAAGCCTCTCGATCAACAGAAGTTCAATTACTTCAGAAGAGAATTGGGAATGGTAAATCCCAATAAGCTGTAAGAAATCTCATAATCTCCCTAATTTGAATCCTTAGATTTAAATGTTTTGATGATTAAAAGACTAACTCAAGCATCGGAGTGTATAGAAATTTGTTTTCCAGGAAGCTTTGTTTTATTAAAGAAAAATAGATATAAACAGAGTATGGAATGATCGATAAAGACATCAATAATCATGCCACCAGGAAGGGTTAATTTATTGATCAACTGATCGATAAATGAAGTATGTGAAGGAAGAGAACGAAGTTGGAAGGAGAATTATTGATAAGGTGATTGATAAGCCGATTATTGATCAACATATCGATCAGGAGCAATGAGGATTTGAGACAAATTAATCAATTTGGTAAGAATTATCGATAAGCTGATTGATAAAATGTTAATCGATCAAATGATCGATAAATCAGACCAGGTAGGCATTTCTCTCATTAATTTTTATCGATAAGATGATCGATAATTTATTGCTCGATAACTTGATCGATAATTGTCTTTAGTGTTCTTCATATTTATCGAACACGTGATTGATCATTTGGTGATTGATAACTTGATCGATAATTGTGTGTTTATAACGTTCAATTTTTGAAACCCCCAGTCAGTTATCGGAGCCCTAACTCAATAAACCACTCCTTGTTCCTACGTAACGGTCCAAAAATCACTATTTCATTACATTGCTGTTCCCCTTCCACTTAAAATCACTCCTGAAGCATTTTCATTTTCTACTACACCCTTCAAACACTCTTCTCACCGAACATTCTTCAAGATTTCCTCTGGGTAACGAGAAATGGCAAGAGTTAAGCAACTGAATGTTGACCAAGAGGAAAGCACCGATAAATAAACCCAATCCAGAGATACTACTCCCTCGACTACAAAGAAAAGATATAGAGTAAAAGTGAGGGAAGAACCATCACAGAAAAGAGAAGTATTGAAGATTCAGGAAAGTCAAATCATAGAACAACCCACTCCTCAAGGAAAATCTCCACGGTTAAAGTCAAAATCCAAGCTACCAATGGTTACCGAGGAGTCTGAAATAGAATCTGATGATGAAGCTTCAGTTCAGAAAGCTGTGGAAGAGCAACTGAGATAGAGGAAACAGAAAGCAAGTGAGGGTGCGTCACATCAAGCTCCTAGCCAAGGTATCCCCTCTGAATCATCTAAATTTCTCATTGCAACTTAGAAAAGGACGTGAACAAAGTGAAATTCAAAGCTGATTTTGCGACCAGAAAATTCTGCTCCGTTATATCTGTGAACTTGGAGAGTCTGAAAACCAATGATAAGATCATACTAAATTTGGATGATCCCCTGAAATATTATTCAAACTGGTTAAGCATTGGAGGAGAATACTACCTTGAAGTAGTCAAACGATTCTATTGTAATATGGAGTCCTATAAAGAATATGATGAGGAGGATAATCTCATAAGTGATTATTTAAAAACACACCTTAGAGGCAGAGCACTTACTTTTACTCCTATTAAGCTGAATGAGTTACTGGGGATAGAAGACCATGTGAGGGGAAGTGAAATAAATGATATCAAGGCTTACAAGATTTTAATGTAGAGTGACAATTTTCTTGGTGAGCTAAATTTTCTCCTTAAACAGATGTGTGATTATTACAGAATAATTCACTACATCTATTCAAGAAGCATGGTCAATAAATCTAAAACTTCTCCCACCTCAATCAAGATGACTACCTTCTGCTGGCAAGAATAATTAGTGGAGAATAGTTAAATGTAGGAGCTTTGATCTATAATGAGATGAAGGATTTCATGCTCAACAAATCCAAGTCACCTCCTATCCCCTATCCTTAGCTAGCTACCTATCTACTTCAAGTGAACAATATTACACTAATGGAACCTAGTGAGGTCAGAGTGAATATACCCTCCTTTGGGATAAATCAACTAAACAAGATGAAAATCTCTGTGCCCCTTAGACCTTCACATAAACTAGCTCAGAAAGATAAAGGGAAACAACCTACTGCTAGCTCCTCTAGGCCCCAAGATGAGGTAGAATTCACTACAGCTCCCTCTCATACCTCTGGACCCTCATTTCTGGAAAGATCAATCAAGAAAATATTACAGGTAGAACTTCAAGAATTTGAGAGGAGATTGTATTCGATAGCTAAAGACTATGGGGAAGTCTCGAATAGGAAGTTTGAGGGCATTACCGAAATTCTGGGTCTCCATCGCCAAGCCATGATAGTTTTGGAAAAGGAAGTCTCTCAAAGGTTTGATCATGTTGAAAGAGAAATCAGAGATCTTAAAGGGATGGTAGCCTCTTTGATTGAACCCAATTATTCTATGTTATTTCATATCATTTTAAGGGTTTTTATCATAGGTTTTGGCTCCTTTTAATGATAATTATGCTTAATTTTGATTAAGAGTCCTTACTTTGAGTTAGTGTCTTTTTGAGGGTAAAATTGTCATAATTGGTTATTAATTGTATTCAATTGATTTCTAGGACAATTGATGCTTCAAATTGTTGCTTTTTATTGTAGGACACTTGAGAATTAGAGCCGAGATTGAAGACCAAAGCATTACACAACATGAGAGTTTCCAAGAAAATGCTGTGCTGCGGCAAAAAGTCTGAAAATGTGCATCAGTGGCTATTCTGGAATAGTTCGCCGGGGAAAACTTTTGAGTTCGCCGTGGCAAACTCTCAAAATCTCACTACATTTCCTCTCTGGAATAGTTCATCGCGGCAACTTTTGAGTTCACCGCGGCAAACTCTCTCGTATCAGTAACGTCAGATTCAGATCCAGAACGCAAAAATGGACCTTCTACTCATATGATCCGACCCAGATTGACCCCTTAAACCCTTAGAAACCCTATTTTCGACCAATAACTCCATTCTATCATCAAGAACACCTCTATTCTCCCATCCTCTTACCTCTCCATCTCCATCTTCTTCCCCTTCCATTTCCTGCACTCTTTCTTCATCCCACCTCATTTCCTTCATCTCCTGACTGCTATGGCTGAAGATTTAACTCTGGTTGGAGCTGATTCCAAGGCTATGGTGAGCTAGGGTTTATCAACTCTTGAAGATGGTGGAGTAGCATGAGTTTCTAAGCTTCAAAGGGGAGTTTTAGTTTTAATCTTTAGTTTCTAGCTATGTGTTTATGATTTCCTAGGTCTAGGAGTTGTAAAGTCTTAGTTAGACACTTTGGTTAATTCTGTAATCATTGGTTAATGATTAACATTTGTAATTTGGATTGATTGATGTTGAATTTTGTGCTTAAATATATGTAGTTGCATATATGCTTATTGTAACTCTCATGATTCTCTCCTATCTTGCATGGTTATGTTTCAGTACTGAGTTGATTGTGTGTTACATTGAGCCAATTGCATGATCATTCCAAAATTACACATTAGGGAAGCTTAACAAATTTTTCATTAATGAGTTCATTAATGTAAGCTTTGGACTCAATGAGTTATTGAGGTTGTTATTAAGAAAACCTAATGGATTTGTGAAACTCCCAATATCTTAAGTGAACTATGATTGCCATCAAAACCATTTTCAAGAGATTTCCTATCATTCATTTCCATTCCATCATTATTATCTTAAAACACCAAAAATATAGTATCTTAGGTTTGTTTTCATTGCATTTAGTTTAGGCACCATTCATTTAAATCTTAAAAACCCAAAACCCTATTTCATTGCATTGCATGGCATTTAGTCTAGCTTAGGTAATTAATAAAGGCTCCCAAAAGTGAAACGACCTGAGTTTGCACTGTATTGCATAACTTGGATTTATTTTTGATTGAGAACCCCAAGGCGAATTACAAAAAGGCTCTCGTCGCTCTCTCTGCAACAATTTCTCTGTGCCTAGTACTTCCTTCAGTTTTAAAGACCTACTCTCTCATCCACCATCTCCTCTTCACCATGAGTATGTACCACATACCTCATCTATTCCTACTTCTCTTGTCTCTACTTCACCATCTGAACCTTCACTATCTATACCCACCTCTCCCACTCCTCCTCCTACCTTATCTCTTATCATAGTCCCTCAGTCTAGTCCCTTCATCACTGTCTCTCCTTTTGCTCAGCTGCCCCCTCTTCCCATCTCAATCACCTTGCCTTCCCCACCTTCTGATACTGACAGAAAGGGAGAGAAGGAATCTGTTTAGTTTGGTTTCTGTGTTTTTATGTTTTTCTATTTTTTTTCTGCTACTTATGTTATGATTCGTGTAATCTGAACTCTGGTGTTTAACTGTTATTAGTTGTGTTTAAATATTGTCAGTAGTGCATTTCTGGGGGTTTTTCTTTAATCTGTCATAAGTCTTTTCTGTTTCTATGATTTGATTTATTTCGTTATCTGTTGATATTTGATTAACTCTTCACATAGGTTTTGTCATCATCAAAAAGGGGGAGAATGTTAGATTTAAGGTTTTGATTATAACAAATTTAGGAATATGTGTTTTAGATTTAAGGTTTTGATATGATAAGGGAAACCCAGAAAGCCATGATATGATGAGACACCTTACGAAAAGGTATGATGTTAAGGCACAACGTTGAATATGTGTGCCTAAGGAATGAAAGACATGTGTAAGAACACAAAAAGCATTCATTTAAATGTCCAAGTGCATAAGAACTTATGAGATTATGTGAAAGTTCATGAGATTGAAGTATGAAACCTAAGGCTAAAGCATGACCAAGAAAGCAAAAAGCAGAATCCGCAGGCCGAAAGTGAGAGCTAAAGAAATTCTCCTTAAGAAACCTCCCAGGAAAAGCAAAGGTTGAGGTTTAATTTTGAAATTTCAAGAATGAAATTTTTATGAGAGGGGGAGAAATGTAACATCCCAAATTTTGGCTCATAGATACAAGTAATAGCACAAGAAAAGGATGATTACTAAGTCTAATGCAACGAAAGTCCCGGAGATCCCTCAGAAGGAAAAAGAGATTTTCCAAGGGCAAATGTGTCAAACAATAGTGTTCGGGGACTAAAGAATGACAAATTGGAAACAATTAAGGGCCAGAGGTTATGCCGGAAACTTGCAAGAATGGTTTCGAAGGTTAAACCTAAGGAGGGACCAAATTGCAAAGAAAAGATTCTTAGTCCAAGTAGGGACCTAATTCTAAATAATAAAAGTTCTGGTTGACCAATGTTCAAAGTTGTTGAAAATGGCCTAAATGTTTCAGAAAAATTCTAGAAAAATGGGAATAGGATCCCAGAGCCGATATAAGGCTAGAAATAACGGAAATGCCCAAAAGTCATTCCAGGGGGTTTTGGACAATTTGAGATAGTAACTTAAATTGAATTATTTAAGCTATGAGACGGCCTCAAATAATCAAGAAAAACTAGAGAATAGTAGTTGAGGAATTTACACAGATTGTAAAATTAATTCCGTCCCCAGAAACTAACAAGGTTAGCTTTAATTAAATTTAAAGCCTATTTATACCCTATCCAAGGAAAGTCAAAATAGCTCTCCACAGTTTGACTTTTGACCTGAGAAAAATTAGAAGAATTCTTTGTGATGAAAGGGAAAGAATGAAACCCAGAGACAGATCGACAGAGTTATGAGCCAGTAGAAAAGAATTCGGTAAATCGACTCCGATTAAATATTATTTAATTAATTACGTCACTAGGGAGAGAGGGATGGGATATTCTTTTCTCTATAAGTATATCATGAGAAGAGTAAGTTAAGAGTCAATGGAAGGTACATTGGCTATGCTAAGAAACCCGGAAGGGAGCCAGATCGACAATGTCGGGTCCCTTAAGGGTCAAAATGGTAAATTTATGAAAAATTCTCAAAAATTCCCTAAAAATATAAAAATAGTAAATTAGGGGTTTTTAAGTCATATATGATGTTTTTGGAGTGAAAATAGCCCAAAACAAATTATTGCGACATTTCCCAAAAATAGTGATTTTTAAAGAAAATAGTGAAAATTGAGGAAATATAATTATTTTAATTATATAAGGGCCTCAATAATTCAAGGAAAAATATGGGTAAGTTCCTTGGGAATATATGTGAATTTCTAAAATTTTTTCCAAGCATTGGAAATGAAGGAAATAATTTATGGGGAATTTACTTCTAAAATCCTATAGGTAAAAGCCTGATTTCAGAGAAAATGTGAAATAAATAGTTAGAGGTTATGAAAAATCCCCAAAATTTCCAGATCATACTTTTATATTAAATTTGGATTTTTCATGAAAATAAATGAATTTTTAGAGGCCCCGAGCTATTTTCCCTAATAAAGGCCTAAAAGGAGAAAATCGGGTAAAGTATTGTGGTTGGGATTGAACTAGATTAATCCCATTGCTTCCTAACCAGATTTGAGGCACTTGGTTAGCCCAAAGAATCAGAGGATTTCGTGCTCCCTAAGTCCATGCACACGGTCAAGTTGGTTGGATAAGGTTTAATCATGACTTTGTAAAATACTCAAGTAAGCTTGTAAAATAAGCTTGCTTATGTGGCTGATTGTTTCCCTTCCACTTGGTCTGAACCAAAATTTTGAAGATATTTTGGGTAGGAAAATGCTGATTAATAGGTGAGAGAGAAGGAAGCACATGTGGCAGATTCCTTGGAGAAGAAACAAAGATCAATGGCTAGGATTAACTTGGAATCAAAGGCTAGGATTTGTCCAAATCCTTGATAAATATCCATACCCGTTATGCTTGCAATGTTTCGACCATTCATGGAGGAAAGGGAGAGAAAACTGAACAGAAAGGGAGGAGAAGGAGAAGGGAAAAATCAAAGGATCCTATGCCAATCCAAGTCTCAAATCAAGGTATGTTTATAGATTTTGATCTAGTTTCCACTTCCCTTGCTCTTTGTAAGCTTGGTGGTTGGTTTGATTGGGTTTTCATGGTTGAAACCCTATGAGGGAGGTGCTCCACGAAATTGAAAGAACAGGAGAAAGATGAAATTGATGTTAGAAACATGTTTAAAGGCTTGGAAACAACAAGAATCAAGTGGTTCTGTGTTGTTTTTGCAAGAAATCCAACTTTCCCTTAATTTGTGATTTTGTTCGCCCTTGACTGTTCTGAATGGTTAGGATTGGATTTTTTTTTTGAGCTTGGAAATGGATTCTACATGCAAAATTATGTGCGAATTGCATGTGGAAATAATTTTAGGAAGGTTGAAATTGAAATTCAAAAGTTAGAGTTCAAGTATGTTCAAGAAAGAATCAAGTAGAGATAAGTTGATGACTTGATTCTAATAATTGTTTTGCATAATGTATTGATGTGTTTAGGACCTTACAACATCTAATAGGATGTTTAATGGTGTTGACCGAAAATCCATAAGGTTGGAAAGATAAGGGAATCAAAGGAAAAGCAAGAGAAAAGCTATACTACAAGATAGTGAACTTACCTATAATGTGTGCTTGATATGTATTCCTGCATGATGTAGTTGTGTTGCCATGATGTGACTAAACTATGATGAAATATTTGCAAAGTTATGTTTATAAGTTTATTATTATGTTTTGCCTTGGCAATATGCTATGAAAGCATGAAATGCTTTAGCTTACTTTCCATGGCATTCATGTGTTATTGTTATAACATGTCATGCATGTGTATTATATCTTACATGCTTATGGGTAGTGTTTGCTACTGAGTTTCTCCTGAATCTCACCCTCCCTTAACAACCCCTAATAGGTGCTACAAGCTTGAAGGAAAAATCAAGAAGTGGAAGTGCAAGATAAAGGGAAGAAACCAAACATGTCTTATGTTTCTATAACATGCTATGTTATGTAACTATTATGTTAGTTGATGTTATAATCATGTCATGTATATTTGATGATGTTTAAAATGTGAATTTATTTGAAAATGTTGAATTAAGTTAGGGAGTTAGAGAGTCCCTAAATGAGCCATGAATTGGTGCCAATGATGAGATAGAGTAAATGAACCAATTTTGCCATGAAATTTGATGAGTGTTTATATCACATCCTAAGCTTTAAAACAAGTGGTAGATTACATGAAATGGATGTGTATGCTAAGAGTTACGGATTTTCAAAGTTGAGGCACATAATCTGAAAGTTTTAGATTTTATCAAATGAATAGTAATTTTTAATGATTAAACCGTACGAATTGGTCATGGATAAGTCTAGTTTGATATTTTTCCCTTAAAGAGAATTGAAGGAGCTTTTCGTAGGATTTTAGAATGTAACACCTTATGTTTATACCAATTAACTTGCCTTGCGGAAGCATTTGGAATCACTTTTGAAGACTACAAGTTATGAAAAATCAAGTTTGAAAATTTTCTTTTACGGATTACTATTCATTGTAACCCAAAATTGTGGCAAACTTAAAAAATTCATAACTAATTGTAGAAAAATCAAAATTGACTGATTCCAAGTTCTATGGAAATCTCTTTGGATAAAATTTTGAGAGAAAATAGTTTCTGGACTGATTGCCTTGGAATTCGAGCCCAATTTTCTTTGAAAAAGTTACTGTTCATATGGTCATTTTTTCATTTTCCACTTATTTTAGCCCAACTTTTGAAGGGCATAACTTCTTGTGTGGTTATCAGGTTCAGGTGAACCAACTCTCATCTTAAAGAGAAAAATCCCATCTATTTGCTCACCGAATCTCATGACTATACTTACTCAATCGCTTAATTTGACTTTGGTCAAAGTTTAGGTCTATAATGTTGACTTTTATCCCCCTTGGAAGGATAAATTGTCTTGCTTGACCAAGTACTTGCATACTAATTCTCCTACCATATAATCATGCATATTGGACAACACTAGCATGCTTTCACATATTAACACATAAGCTAGCATATATCCATAACTTAAAACCTTAAAGCATACTCTTAATTACATTCATCCAATATAAAGTTTTTCTTCATTCTTCTTCTTCTTCTCGAGGCGAACTTAACTCTCTACTATAGCCACTTCTTTTCCTTTGCTCTTGGAGGTTGAAGGCCCTAGGGTTTGTTAAATATGGGGGTAAAATTCTTGGGGAATCTTAGTAGCACATTACATACACTACTATGGTTACACATCACAATGTAATTCAAGCTACATGCATACATACATACTTGAGTATTATGTACTTGCCATGGAGAAACATAACATCATAACATAACATATCATCTCAACCTTGCATAAACCAAGGTATACATGTATGGAGGCATCATGGCATAACATCATAACACATAGCAATGAACATACAATGTATAGTAACTCTAACAAGCAATAGAATGCAAAAGCTACCTTGTTGGCTTTCCTTCCTCTTGAACTCTTTTCTCTTGACTAGATCTTTGCCCCTTTGTTGTGTATAGCCTATTAGGCAACCAATGACACAACATTAAGCATTACTTCAACTCCATAACTTAACATAACCCCTTAAACCCCTTTTTTCTTGACTTTTAGGGTTTATTTTTCTAGCTTTGATTCTTGAACTTTCTTGGGCCTTTCCTACATAATTTTCCATGTAGAATCCATTTATCATATTAGTTTTATGAAAATCCAATCCCTTCCCATTGACTTAGCTTGGCCGAACCATATATATATTTTTAGGGAAAAGGATTTTCAACCAAACTAACATGTAACCACTTAATCTTTAACCTTTAACCATGCTTAATCTTCATCTAAACCATTCCTTATCATTTTGGTAAAATTTGGGCAGCACTTCCCCTTAGGAAAATGACTTTCCACCATCATTAAAATAGCACAAAACCCATATATCATTATTATACTTGAAATATGAGAGTTTTAGAAGCTTACCTTGCTTCCAAATGACTTTCTCTCACTAGAATTCTTCTCTTTCTCTCTCTACACGAAAATTTGCAAGAGGTTTTCTACTTGAAAGGTCTTGCATGAAATGAACATGTGAGGGGGTATTTATAGGCTCCATATTTCACTAATTCCACATATGCCCTTCTTGCATAAGACTTAATCTTAGCCCTCCAATTTTGACCTCTTTCCACATGTACAAATCTTAGGCTATGTGGCTTAATATGTTGACACTTGAATGGTGAGTCATTAGGGCTTATGTCATCGTTCTTATCTACTCAGATTAATTAGGCTTTAATCAAGGTTAACTCTCTTAATTCCTTGATTAACTTGGCTAATTACCCTTCTAGAAACTTTTGACTTTTTAAAGATAGATGGTTAAATCCTAGCCATCCAATGAACCATGTTTGCCACGTGTCACGATCCTACGGAAGATGACTTAACCATAATCATTTTACTTATCCCTAATTAAATTTTAATCTAACTTGATTTAGTATTTTCTTTTCCTTTTTCTTTTTATTTTCTTTTTCCCTTTCTTGGCCAATTTGGGCATGACATGTGTCCTTGACATTCTGTCAGAAATTTTACCACCCCGGCTGTCCTGACAGTCTACTGAATCGTAATATAATATTGGTTTATTTTATCTGATAGCTGAAAAATTCTAGTATCTCAGAATTCTTATATCAGATCACTATTAATTATATCTCAGTAAAGGGAACTTCCTTGATTAATTTCATAATTTTTCTCCCAACATAACTCTTTAAATTGCCGTTTCCGTAACAACAAACAATCTACTAATATTAATTTAGCTTTATATTCAATTAAAGCTAACCTCCTCATCATTTAGGGTTGGAAATAATTTTATAAATCTCCATAATTCCTAAATGAATTTCCTTTAATTTCTCATAATTTTCTGAGATCTTTAGGTATTTTTAACAATTGATATTGGCCAATAAAAGGCACATATATGGCGCCACCTTAAAGGAGCAGAGGGGAAAAAAGTAGTCAACACTATTGACCAATTAGTCAATCTTATTGAGTCACATAGTAGAAATTTTGCTCTACCGGGTAGATAGGAAACTGTCTAACACTTACCCGCATTGCATTCTAATTTTTCTACTGCCCATAAAATATCTTCTGGTGACTCATATGATGACTCATCACCCTCATAAATGAAGCACATGGGAAAGAAGAAGAGAATTCAAGTTGAACTTGTCTTCCTCAAAATATCTGAGATATTTTCTAACTTTGTCTCCTAATTAAGGGAAATTAATTATTTAACATTTGACTGAAGCATTTTATCCCATCCTGAACTCCAAAAATTTATCTATTTATACCATAAAATTCATCTAATTTTATAGAAAATTTATGAATTTTCTCATATCATAACTCAGACCATAAGTATTTCTTTTTAAATTTCCCATAACAAACCCATAAACTGCAGTTCTGGCCTTAAAAAATGTTAAAGCCATTATGCTGGCCTTTAAGGGTTGAGACTAATTTTATAAATTCTATAGCCTCTTAGATCATACATCCCCATTTTATCATAACTTTCTGAGGTTTCCTTATGACCCAAACAATTAAATCTACCTCCACATCTTAAACTGAGCGATAAACTTATAAATTCCTTTTAAATCAACTCAAGGGCATTTTCATCATTTCTCCCCATATACAGGCCTTAAAATGTCATTTTCCATTTTTTGAAATTTTCTAGAATTTTTTAGGTATTACTTCCATTTTTACCCATTCTTGGCCCGAAACTTTTCAAAATTACAGTTTTGCCCTTGGTCAAGTAAACCTCATAAATCACCCTATTATGGCCTCTATTATAACCTTTGGTCTGAACTAACCTCTTTTCTCATTTCTGGGCCTTGAGACTTCACTGGAGCCTCTAACTTTCTTTACATTTTAGTCCCTAGAACTTTCTCTATTTACAGTTTAGTCCCTGAAACCCTTCAACATTCCTTTTGCATTTCTGGAACTCTTGCTCATAGGGATTTAGTAGCCTACCTATCTTAGACTAATCCGTGTATTCTTAGGCCCAAAACTTGGGGTGTGACATAGAACACCTCAATATGTCATGACCTGCTTGAACCATAATGCTTATTAATGCGTACTTTGAGGGGTTAAAGGTAGGATGTTTCACAGGGCATCTTCTCCATGGTGAAGGATAAATTTTGTTGGAGTGAAAGTTGCCAAAAACATCAGAATCAAACAGAAAAACACAGTAAGAAAGGAACAAAGGCACACAAACAAAAGGGGCAGCTGGATACTTTCGAAACTTTCAAGTGCAGAAAATGAGATCAAAAGATACTCAATAAGCTCATGATAAGGTAGCACAACACACAAAATAGAGTAGCAAATTTTCTCCATCAATTAAAAACAGATAATTTATCAATTTACCGCACTATAACAATTAAGCACACAAGGAGGAAGAACAGAGATCAAAATCAAGAAGGGAATCTTATTGAATAGAAAAATTACTAACTATACTAAAACTATACTATTAAGATGGTTTCTCCCCAACACTCAATCAGCATACCAATGCACAAAATATATTACAAGCAATAATAGGGCAAAAGTAAGTAAATGAGTGAAGGAAAGAAACAACCTGGGAGTTAAGGAGGCTTTTGATTCTCATGGTAGAGCTTCAATAGATGGCCATTGACTTTGAATCTGGCTCTAGTCTCCTCATGCAAAAGCTCAACCATGCCAAAGTTGTGCACTCTTGTGACCGTGTAGGGCCCATCCCATTGAGTGTTGAATTTCCCTCTCTTGAAAGTGAACCGGCCCTTATACAACAGTATTTAGTCGCCTTCTTTGAAGTGCTTCTGAAGGATTCCCCGATCATGCATGAACTTTGTTTTCTCCTTGTAGAGTCTGGAGTTTTCATAAGCTTCCAGTCTAAGCTCCTCCAACTCTTGCAGTTTCAACTTTCTCTCCTTTCCAAAAGACTCTATATTCATGTTACATTGCTTGACTGCCCAATAGGCCTTGTGCTCGGGCTCCACTAGCAAATGGTAAACTTTCCCAAAAACCAAACAGTGAGGGGACATGCTAATGGGTGATTTGTATACAGTCTGGTAAGCCCACATTGCTTCTTCCAAGTGTAAACTCCAGTCTTTCTTGGAAGGTTTCACTATTTTTTCTAGTATATGCTTCACCTCTCTATTTGAAATTTCAGCTTGACCATTGGTTTGGAGGTGATAGGTAGTGGAGACTTTGTGAGTGACACCAAATTTTGAAAATAGATTATCTATAATCCTATTATAGAAATGTGTACCCCTGTCACTCACTACAGCCTTAGGGATCCCATACCTATAGAAAATGTTTGATTTAAGAAATTTTGAAAAAGCTTGGGCATCATCTTTTCTAAAAGGTATCGCTTCTATCCATTTGGACACATAATCTACAACTAACAAAATATATACAAAACCAAAGGATGAAGAAAAGGGTCCCATGAAATCAATACCCCAGACATCAAAGATTTTGCAAAACAATAAAGGCTGTTAAGGCATCTCATGCCTTTTTCCTAACCCTCCAAAACGTTGACATTTGTCACAGGACTGACAAAATGCAAAAGAGTCTTTAAAAAGGGTTGGCCAATAAAATCCAGAATCTAAGATTTTCCTAGATGTTCTCCTTGCACTAAAATGACCCCCACAAACCATAGAATGGCAAGCTGAAATGATGGGCGCGAAGTCTTCACTCGGCACGTACTTCCTAATAACTTGATCACTACACATTCTCTACAGATGTGGTGCATCCCATATGTAATGCTTGGACTCGCTTTGAAGCTTCTGTGCCTGAAATCTAGACATAAAAGTAGGGGTGAGTCCAGTCATGAGATCGTTGACAATATCAGCATACCAAGGCTCTTTTACAACCATAGCATATAAAGCAAAATCAGGAAAAGATTCACAAGTGATTTCAGAGGAGTCAACTCCCCTTGTGTCCTCTGGTAGCCTACTTAGGTGATTGACTACTTGATTCACTGCCCCGGCTCGATCTTTTATCTCAATATTAAACTCTTGTAGAAGCAAAGCCTACCTTATCAATCTTGGCTTGGATTGTGGCTTCTTAAGTAGATTACGTACAGCTGTATGAGCTGTAAACACAACTACTCGAGAATTAATTAAATATTGGCTAAACTTATCTAAGGTAAAAACAATAGTAAACATCTCCTTTTCAGTGGTGGTATAATTGACTTGAGCTAGATCAAGTGTTTTAGAAGCATAAGCTATGACTCTGGATTGCTTCTCCTCCTTTTGACCAAGCATGGCACCCACTGCAAAATTAGAAGCATCACATGATAGTTCAACGTGTAAATCCTAGTTAGGTGCAGTTAAAATTGGAGGTGAAACAAGCATAGATTTAAGAGTATCAAAGGCGTCTTTATAATTGTCATCAAAGTTAAAGTCCACATCTTTTTTCAACAAAGTAGAAAGGGGTAAGGTAACTTTACTAAAATCTTTAATAAATTATCGGTAAAACCCTGTATGCCCTAAGAAGGATCTCAAATCTTTAAGACAAGTGGGGTAAGGAAGTAAGGAAATAACTTCAATCTTAGCCTTATCAACCTCAATCCCTTTTTGGGAGATTAGGTGGCCTAAAACTATCCCACTATCCACCATAACTTAAGACCAACTTCTCATCTATGCACCTCTCAAGAGCCTGCTTTAGGCTATTCAGGCACTGATCAAAACTCTCCCCATAGACTGTGAAGTCATCCATGAAGACTTCCATGTTTTCCTCAAGGAGATCACTAAATATCACCATCATACACCTTTGAAAGGTGCCTGGAGCATTACATAACCCAAATGGCATCCTACGATAAGCAAAGGTACCAAAGGAGCATGTAAATGTGGTTTTATCCTAATCCTCAGGGGTTATAGGAACCTGAAAATAACCTGAAAAGCCATCTAAAAAGCAATAGTGTGACTTGCCAGCAAGCCTCACTAACATTTGATCTATGAAAGGGATAGGGAAGTGATCTTTTTGTGTGGCATCATTAAGTTTTCTATAGTCTATGCACACACGCCATGAATTTTGCACCCTTGTAGGGATAAGCTCATCCCGTTCATTCTTAACCACTGTTACCCTGCTCTTTTTGGGTACCACATGTACCAGACCGACCCGTTCGCTATCAAAAATAGGATAAATGATCCTTGCGCTTAAAAACTTGGTAATCTCTTTCTTAACTACATCAAGGATAAGAGGGTTCAGTTGTCTTTGGAGTTGCCTGACCAGTTTTGATCTCTTACTAAAGAGAATCCTATGTGTGTGAATAGCTGGACTAATTCCAAGAATATCCACTAAGGTCTACCCTATTGCCTTCTTTTGCTCCCTTAAAATAGATAAGAGTCTCTCTTCCTCACCCTCAAACAACAAGTTAGCAATAATAACAGGTAATTGTTCATTAGCCTCAAGGAAAACATATTTCAGAGTAGGAGGTAGGGGTTTCAAATCAAGTATGGGTGGTTGCACAACAGAAGGGATCTATTTATGAAGTTCAAGAGAGAACAGATTACTCCCTTTTCCTTTAACCAATGATAGCTCTGGTTGAATATGATCAACTTTGCAGTTACCTTCCTCTCTAAGCGTTGAACCAACTTCAAGTTAATCTATAACAGCAACTGCCTTAGAGGGATTCTTCTCCATACCATCATTCTCCATTTCAGCATCAGCTTTCACAAGGGAATCATCATTGATAATAGAGGAATCACAATTCAAATTTGAATTAGTAGCTAACACAGAGAATGTATGCGGGATGAAAAGTATGCAATTAACTACAGTACAGTCAATGTAACATCCAAACTTTTGAGCCTAGAAGTAACAGAAATAGCCTGGATTGAATAGGCTACTAGACCCCTTTTGAGCAGAAGTCCCAAAGATGAGAAAGGAAGGCAAAGCAGTTCAGGGACTAAACTGCAAAGTAAAAGTTTTAAGGGACTAAAGTGTAATCAAAGTTAGAGGCTTTAGTAAAGTCTTGAAGGCCCAGAGAGAGAAAAGAGGCTAGACACAGGCCAAAGGTTAAGTTAGAAACCTCAAAGAGAGGATTGTATGAAGCTAAGTCTAAGTAGGGACTAAACTGTAAATCCAGAAAGTTATGACCAACAGGGGTAAAAATGGAAGAGTATACGGAGAATTCCAAGAAAATCCCAAAAAAATGGGAAATAATATTCTAACATCTCTTCTATGAAGAAAAAAAGACGAAAATACCCCTGAGACAGCTTAAATGGAATTTTTGAGGTTATGACCGGTAAAAGGTATACCGTTTGAGGTAATTATTTGAGATAGCAAGAGACCTCAAAAATGTATACAAAAATGAGGTTAAATGGTTGAAAGGTCGTACTAATTTATAAAATTAGTCCTGCAACCAAAAGGCCAGTGGAGTGGCTTTAATAAATTAAAGAGCCGGTTTTGCCGATAAAAGGGTATATTGGTAAATGAATTTTTATGCAAGGTTTAAAGGAAGTGTTATGGCCTAAGAAAATTCATAGATATTCTCTAGAATTAAAGGGAATTTATGAAGCAGACAGAAGAATTTTTTGAGCTTCAAAAGGCCATAAAGAAAGCCGGAGAAACGTGGGCCAAGTAAATTCGGAGGAATTAAGTTTGATCCAACAGCTAGGATCTAATGTCCCATCTCCTCCACCACTTTTATGACACTTGGCATCTTCTAGAAGGTTGAGGTAAGCATGATGCAAGAAGATGATGCAATGATGATATAAAAGTCAACTTGAAGTTCTAAAATTGCTCTTACCCTTTCTATTAGCCACCAAGGGCATTTTGGTCCATTCAGGCCAAATTTTTGCCTATAAATAGGCACTCCCTCCCCTCATATTTTAGCCAAGCAAGGAACCGTAGGGGAAACTCTACCGCTCTTGCATCTAGAGAGAGAAAGAGCTATTTCTAGTGAGAGAAAGTCCACCTAAGTTCAAGCTTCAAGATCAAGGTATGTGGTAGCTGTAGCATCTGATTTGATGCCAATTTCGAATTATTTACTGTTCATATGTGATTCTGAATTTTTTCATCCTTAAAGTACACTCTGTGAGCTTTAAATCCATGGGTAGAACACTTCATTTGGATATGTGTACGATTTATGGTGATTTTTCAAAGTTAGGGTTTGAAATCTGGAAACAGTGTTGAACTTTTGGAAGAGTTTTGAGTTTCGTACAATTCCGGTACTGTTCGGCATAGAATTGATTCCTGAAACTATTTTTCCTTTAAATTTAACTGAAGGATATTTCAGTGAGACTTGGAACCACTCAGTTTAGATTTTTATAGAATTAATTATGAATTTTCAAAGTTGAGCAAAAATTCTGGAGTTTCTGTGTGAACAGTACCCGCGAACCAAAATTTCCAGATTTGATATTCTTGAATCTAAGGCCATCTAAAGTAGTCCTAATTGACAAGAAATGGATCATAAGGATGGAAAATGATGAGATTTATGTTAGGAAAGCTAGAAAGAAAACCCTAAGACTAAGAGGAAGGGTTGAGGTTCAAGAGAGATAGTCTTGAACTTTATGTAATCTAGTGGTCCTAATAGATTGTATGATCATTATGGTTATATTTAGGACCTTTGGAACATCCAAGAGGATATTTGGTGATTTTGACCGAATGCCCACATGGTTGGAAAGTCAAGGGAGTCAAAGGAAAAGTAAGAGGAAAGCTTGAGGTGCAAGGTAGTGAACTTACCTATTGTCATTGCTTGATGTTGTATGATTGTGTGTTGCCGTGCACATGTTATTAAATGTTATTGTGACATGTTTTAGCTACTGTAATTGCTATTCATGATGAGTAGATTATGTCTCCATGGCCATGCATCAAGAAGTTAGCTTTGAGCATGCTAATATGTCACTAATTAATAAGAGAATAAACAAGTTACGTGTAGTGCATTAGCATCCATCTAGCATGATTATGTGGTATTATTTGCTACTGAGATTCCCCCAAATCTCACCCCTCCCTAACCAACCATATAGGTCAATCAATGATGGGCAATAATGGCATGAGAAGCAAGGAGAAGAAAGTGGAGAATTATTGATGTCAATGAATGATATTATTATTCATTGTGTAATTCTCTTATTATGTAATTTATGTTATGGATGCATATGATGCCATGTATTTAATTATAATGCTTATGGCATGTATAGAAATGTATGAGCATGAATGGGAAAGAGTAAGCCCATGTTATGTATGCCAAAGAAATAAAAAGAATTTAAGTAAAGAGATGTTAAGGGATAAAACGTAGGTCCTGGAGCAGCGAGTTTGTAGCCCCAGTTTGACCTATCAAACGAATAAGTTGAGTCACGAGATTAAGCAGACTTATAGCACACGTCTCAAGCTTTAAACTGAGAGGTAGATCACCTCCATTGGATGCGTACATAAGGAGATACGAATTTCTAAAGTTGAGGCACAGAATCTGGAAGGTCCAAATTTTATGAAATGAACAGTAATATCTATTGATTTAACTGTATGAATTAGGCAAGGATAAGTCCAATTGGATATTTTTCCCTTAAAGATCATTGAAATAGCTTTTAGTAGAATTTTAGATCACCTCAATAAGATTTAAACGAAATTAGTTATGAATTTTTGAAGTTGGCCCTATAATCTGGAAGTTTAACAGTGAATAGTAACCTGAGTAGTTATGTTAAAACTTTAAATCCACGGGCTTGTGCCATGATCTGCTTGAACCGTAATGCTTACGAATGCGTACTCTGAGGGGTTAAAGGTAGGACATTTCAGTCAAGGCATGCGACGTCACTACCAGATGAACAAGTAGAAAAAGATGAATAAAGAGATGTAAAAGAATAAACAGATTCATCTTTATCAGTAGAATCAGTAGAATCAGTAGAGTAAAGGTCAGAGTAAAAAGAATAATTTTGTAATTCAATTTCAAAGCAAGCATCCTCAACAGTAATATCTATTATGTTAACACCCAAAAGTGAATAGTCCTCATAAGGATATTTCATTGCTTCATACTTGTTAAAAGAAACCTTATTATCACCCACTTCCATTGTAATGGTACCCTCTTTCATGCTAATCATGATATTAGTAGTCCTTAAGAAAGGTCGACCAAGGATTAGTGTGGTGTCATTTACAAGCTCAAAAGACATGTCAAGCACATAGAAATCAACAAGAAAAACCAAATCCTTAACTTGGACCAAAATATCCTTAATAATGCCCTCAGGGTACCTAATAGTCCTATCAGCTAGTTGGAGTACAACAGTAGTAGACTGAAGAGTCTTAACTCCTAACGAAGTGTAAACGAACTTAGGTATGACATTAATGGCTGCTCCTAGATCTAGCAGGGATCCCCCTATAGTGACTTTTCTTATAGTGCAAGAGATAGTGAAAGATCTAGGGTCTTGGTATTTTACTGGGATTTGGGGTTTAAACAAGGCAGGCACATTAGAGGGTAATTGGACTCTTTTATTAGGTTTAAATCTCCTCTTTTGTGTACATGGCTCTTTTAGAACTTTGGCATATTTAGGAATCTTTTTAACCAGGTCAAGCAAGGGAATGTTGACTTCTACCTTCCTAAAAGTCTCAAGCAACTCATGATCTTGCCTTTCATTGCCTATTTTTACATTTTTCAAGTAAGAATGAGGAAAAGGTAGTTCATTGATGTTTACCTCCTTACCTTCTTTACTCAAGGCTCCATGCTTGCTTGGTTCGGATTCCTTTGTATTCCTCTTGCCATTATGCTTGGTAGTGGACTCCTTCCGTTGCAATTTAATCTCCTTGGAGCTTTCAGACTTCTTAACCTCTTGAGGTGATGATGGCAGCTCATCACAAGCGATCTCCTCATCAACAGCCTCATCCTCCTCTTCATTAAACTTTACTTGCTTCCCACTTTAAAGAGTGATAGCATTTAAACCCTTAGGGTTTATAATAATGTTGGAGGGAATAGTGCCGCCTATGAGCTTACTGCTCACTCATGTTACTGGATAACTGAGTTACATATGAATTAATGTTCTCAGCCTTTGTCTCCCCATGCTCTATCCTTTTCTCTAGGGCACTAAATCTGGCATCATTTTTAGAGGAGTCTTGTTGAATCAAAGAAGCCAAAGAGTTGAACTAATTGGCATTGGAAGTCCTTTCTTCTTTCATCAAAGCCATTATATTATGTGGGAGTTAATTTGTGTCTTCTTTAGGTGGAATGGTCAAGGCCTGAGGTTGGTTTTGGAACTGGTTTAAGGATGAACCAGCTCCTTCACTCTTCTGAAATCTATTTGGAGGTCAACTCTCTTCATTCCTCCAACCAAGTTGAGGGTTTACTCTCTACCCCTCGTTATAAGTATTAGAGTAAGGGCCCCACTTCTGATTTGGATGACCCTGGAAAACCACAGATACCTTGTCATACTGGCCTGGACAAACACTAGAAATATGCATCACCGAACCACAAGTCTTACAACTAGGGGCAATAGTGTCCATAGGGATTAGTGGTCTATGCACACTCATATTTTTCAACTCTGCAGTGATAAGGGATAATTGAGAAGTCACTTTGCTTTCTAGAGAATCAACCTTTTGATTCCAAGGTGCCTATTCTTCTGTTGTGAACTATAGAAGCTCCCAACTCATGTACCGCTCTAGTGTCTCTTACACCATATTACTGATGATTCAAGGCCATTTTCTTGATCAGATCCCAGGCCTCTTCAGTAGTGGAGTCTATCAAAGATCCTCCTGATGCAGCATCTAACATACCCTTCTCTTGGTTCTTCAACCCATCATAAAAATATTACACCAGTTGTTTAACTGGAATTTGATGATATGGGCATCTTGAGAGCAGGTCTTGGAATCTATTCCAATAGTCATAAAGAGACTCATCATAATCTTACCTAGCTGAATAGATCTCCTTTCTCATTGATGAAGTCCGAGAAGCCAGAAAGTATTTCTCCAATAATGCTTTCTTTAAGTTCCCTCAACTGTGATATGTATCAGCCACGTGCCTTGGAAGGCTCATGTATCATTCTCGAGCTTTACTCTCCAATGATAAATGGAAGACCTTCCATAGCACTTGATCCAACGATGCTCCCACAGGCTTTATGCTCTGACAAACCATAGAAAGGGATTGTAAATGAAGATAAGGATCTTCTCTTATCAAGCCATGAAATTTTGGAAGTAAGTTAATCAATAAACCTTTCATCTCAAACTTAACTTCAAAATTTGGACATGCAACAGTAAAAGGGTCAAAATTGACATCAAATATGGTGGCTTCCCTAATTGTTCTCCTTCTAGAGTGCCCATTATTTTCTCCCACTCTCTCTTGTTCTCTATTCCCTCCGATGCCACCATTCCTCACTTGGTTAGCATTACGGTTAGGATTAGGTAGGTTAGGTGGTAAATCAGCCATGATCTCTTCTTCAATAGGTTCACTTTTGCTTCTAGAGAGGCTAGATTTCACAAAGATGTTTTCTTGTTCAACCACTAATTCACTTGTCCCCTCAACTCTCTTCTCTCTTCTTATCTCTCTAAGTCTAAGTCTTCTCTCAATCTCAGGGTTAAAGGGTACAAGTTTAGCTTTTTGTAGCAAGCAAGAACAAAATCACAGAGAAAGAGCAAACAAAATTGACTTGTAGCACACAAAGTCAGATAAAAGTATGAATTATGATGGATGCAAGTGTATGTATGAGTATGGGTGTGTGTGCACAAAAAGAAAGGAAAAAAGTTCAAGTTTCAAAACTTGTCCAGAAGGGTTCGCTGTGGTGAAAGCAGAAGTATGCTGCTGCGAAGGTATGTCGAGACGATCTATGACCTGAACGTAGCAAGTTTGCCATGGCGAAAGCAGAAGTTGGCCACGATGAAGGTATCTCGGGAAGGATCCTCGTGAATTTTTGCTAGTTGGCCACGACGAAAGCAAGGGTTTACCGCTGTAAAAGGTCACAGAGAGCAAGGCAAAGTTCTGGATGATACAGATGTAGAGTGAAAATGCAAAAGATATAGAAATCAGTATATTTGTTTGTATTTTGAAAAATTTTAATGCTAAGCAAAATGAAAACCTCTACTATGAACAAGCTATACACATATGTACTTTGATTTTGGTAGTAACTAGGATACATACTTATCATAAGCTGAATTCACTTAAGATAACCATTTCCATTCAAGTATCTGAACGGCACCATGTGAAGCACTCTATAGGAGGAAGTGTGGATCTCCTTTGTGCTGGGATAGAGCTTAGTGAAAGAAGTATAAAGGATCCTGTCATAGTGGATCAGATGTCCCAACAGATTAAAGCTATTGAGTAAAGACTCCTAACAGTTTAAAGTAGGTAGAAGAGCTACCCAGACACTAAAGGAGATCGTTAAAGTTTGAGGTTGGTGATCAAAGTGTAACTGACAACAGAAGTCGGTCAATCCCTCAAGACTAAAAAGCTAGGTCCAAAGTATGTTGAACCATTATAGATTTTGACCAAAGCTAGACCAGTAGCTTACAAGTTGGCCCTTCCCCCGAATTTAAGTTGGATTTATAATATCTTCCATGACTCCCAAATAGAGAAATACCATCCAGACCCGACACATGTCATGAGCTATGATGACATTATCCTTCGAGACAACTTGTCTTTTGAGGTCAGACTCGAGCAAATCATGGATCAAAAGGTCAAGCAGCTAAAGAAACAAGTAGATTCTACTGGTCGAGGTTGTTTGGAAATGCCTTACACCGAAAGAAGTTACGTTAGAGATGGAAACTGAGACAAAAGAAAAGTATCCTAAACTTTTCTAATAAGATATGTCTTAAATTTTGAGGACAAAATTTATTTAGGGAGAGAAATGTCACATCCGGCAATAGGATAATTAGGAATAAGAAATATTCCTAAATAATTAAGGGTAAAAATTGACAAGGAGAAATAGAAGAATTTTGGTGGAAATGATTATTATGATTTTCCAGGACAATTATGAAAATTTGGCTAATTAAGGAAAATTGGTCAAAGATAATTATAAAAAAAATATTTTCAAGTCTTGGAAAATTAAGAAAAAATGAGGATAATATCCTTTGAGAATTATATGGGATTATAAAATTAGTTTTATGACCAAATTACCCTTAGAGAAATTACAAAGGAATTTAAGGGTCATTTAGCCTAATTTAAGGGCTTTTATTTGAAGAATTCCAAATAAATATTTTTACGGAGAATAAAATTTCAAAAAAATTTCTATGATACCCCAAGGAATTATAAGAGATTATGGAATTAAAAGAAGACCCTGAAGTATCCAAGATTTTTCCTAATTCCTTTGAAAAGTGGAAAAATAAAAAAAGATAAGGAAATTAGTTTTTCTTTTTAGTTAATTATTGGAAAATTAATTTTGAGACAAAGAGAAAAATTTGGGAAGATAAAAATATGGAGAATGAATTATGGATCTGACACAAAATAATTACAGAGGCCAGAGTACTATAATTATAGAAAAGAAATTAAACTTGGAGCAAAAGTGCATTGATAAAGTGAAGACTAGAGTCTTGCACTTTACTTGACCTACAAGTTGCCACTTGTCAAGCCTCTATTAGAGAGTAATTGAAGCTTTCCAAGTTTCAAGCATTAAGTGGAGAGGATCTTGACTTTGGAATTTAATTACATTATGATTTACTTATTTAAGAGAGAAGTTTCAAGACTAAATAAGAAGGTGACACTTGGCTTTTCATTTATGATGGTGGTTGGGATATGTTGGTGCATTAATTGAGCTCTTCCTCCCCCTAAATCAGATGGAGTTTCAGCCAAGCAGAGATTAAGAGAGAAAAGTGTGAGCTTGAAGGGAAATCAAGAGAAAAGCAAGCTATTTTGATCTTCCAACTAAGATTCAAGCTTGGGAAGTTGTTCTAAGATGATTCCTTGCTTGTTTACTTAAGTTGTATAGTTGGAAAATTTTGTTTATCCTCTTCTTAGTTACTGGCTGAAATGATCTTCATGTAGGGAAGGAAGTTTTGTTGTTCAACCTTGTTAAAAACACTTCAAATCTTGGTTATTCCAAGTGGTTTCAAGTGGTTGTATGTTACTTTTACAAAAATTTCATTGTTGGTTTGCTAGAGAAACCATTTGGCCACTTTGAGAATCATACCCTAGGATGAGTTTTTCAATGTTTTAATGCTTCCATTGTGGTCAAAATGGAAAATAGTATCGGATAAACCTAAAGAACAAAGGTTGGAACCATTAAGGCCAAAGTTGTAATTTTTGGATATTAAACCCTATTAGTTCGGTTAGTGAAAAACTAAAAGAAGGAGTTTTCTTTTGTTAAATATAAGTAGATATTTGGAATCTACATGAAAATTCATGTAGAAATGGGTCAAGAGAGAATTTTTAGGGTTAAGGGAATAAACTCTAAAAATTCTAAGAACAAAGATGGAAGCTTTAACGGGTTTAGGAGTTACTTCAATTATGTTGTTAGTTTTATATGGAATGATTGGTAACCTTACTGCCCTTTTTGTGATATATCATTATTAGGTTTTGTTAATTGTAGAGAAGAGGAAGAAGGTCAAAGAATCAAGAGCATTTAGATTAAGGTAGTAAGATTTATTTAACTTTAATATTGAGTATTGCATTGATTGTTATGCAATTTCATGTGCTATTATGTGGTTGAGCTAAATGATGATGATGATGATGATTGTGTAGCTATATTCCTTGCTTTATGTGATCTAGCTATTGCATTTTAGAGTGCTACATGTATGAGGTAAAGTAGTTCCCTATTAATAGCAAGAGGTTGGAATGCTTGTAACTGATGCATGTTGATGTTTTGGTTGATTGATCTTGCTACTGGGATTTCATTGAAATTTCATCCCCCAGATGTAACCTAACATTTTAGGGACTGAATCATCAAAAGGAAGGCTGTAAATCCAAGGATAAATATGGTGATGAACCATAAGGAAACATTTATATTTGGTTGATGTATAAGTATGTATGGTTGGTGCTATAATCCCTAAGCAGGATGCCAATTTAGAGCCACGTTTTATTAAGTTCCCAAATGAATTTCTATACAAAATTTGGTATGGTTAAAGTTCATGTCATGAGCTTCAAATCAATATGCAGCACATTAAAAATGTCCAACTATACGATTTTTAATGATTTTTCAAATTTAAGGTCCAGAATCTGAAAAAAGAGTTTTTACCAAAAAGACAGAGGTGACTTTCACAAAAATCTGACACTTTTGTAAATAGAATTGGTTCACAATATTATTTTTTCTTAAAATAAAATTCAAAGAGCTTTCTATATAACTTTGAACCACTCCATTTTGATTCTTTTAAATTAAGTTATGAATTTTTTAATTTGGGCCAGAAAATTGGATTTTTACCTGATGAACAGTAAAAATCTGAAAATCAGTGTTTTTGTGATAAAATTGAGCCCAAGATCATCCAATATAGTCCAATATAGTTTTAATTAAACTCTAAGTGGATCTGATAGTAAGGTGTGACACTAACTAACAAGAGAATAAGCAAGTTGCATCTAATGCATTAACATCCATCTAGTATGATTATATGATATTGTTTGCTACTGAGATTTTCCCAAATCTCACCCCTCCCTAACCGACTATTTAGGTCAATCAATGATGAGCAATAATGGCATGAGAAGGAAGGAGAAGAAAGTGGAGACTTATTTATGTTAATTAATGAGACTAATGTTCAATATATAATTCTCCTATTATGTAAATTATGTTTATGGATACCAATGACGCAATGTAATTGATTAGAATGTCTACAACATAATGGAAATATATGAGAATGAATGGGAAAGAGTAAGCCCACGTTATACATGCTAAAGTAATAAAAAGAATTAAAGCAAGAATTGTTAAGAGATAAAATATAGGCCCTAAAGCAATCAACTTCCAGCTCCAGTTTGACCTATCAAAAGAATAAATTGAGTCACAAAATTTGACATGCTCATAGTACACATCCCAAGATTTAAATCCAAAGGTAGATCAACTTAATTGAATGTGTACACAAGGAGATATGAATTTCTAAATTTGAAGCAAGAAATTTGAAAGTTCCAGAATTTACTAAATGAACAGTAAAGTTTAATGAATAAACTATACAATTTGGCAAGAGATAATCTAGTTTGATATTTTTTCCTTAAAGAGCATTGAAGGAGCTTTGAGTAGAATTTTAGAACACCTCTATATGATTTTTCTAAAATTAGTTATGATTTTTCAAAATTAGACCTGTAATCTAAAAATTGCACAGTGAATAGTATTTCTATAAATCAACATCTTAGTTACGTTTTTATGAGCTTAGGGCCATCCAAAGTGGTCTAAAATGGCTCAAATTGGACTCTAAGATATAATAGAAGTAAGGTGTAATATTTGACTTATTCCTGTGGTTAGTATCTCCAACCACAACCTCTAACGGCTTTTTTCTTATGTCAGCATAACTTTTCTGCCTACTTTATGCAGTTGACAATTTTTGTCAATTCATCTTTACTTGCCCTGAAGCTTGATTTACCATCATTGGACTATAAACTCTTCTTACAATTAATTCAGTCAAATACAGTGGTAACTAGCACTTCTTGCCATATAAGGCTCCATATAAAGCCATTTATATGGTGCAATGGTAACTATTATCATAAGCAATATCTGCCTTTAATAGGTGTGTTGGTGCATTCTGCCATCCTCCTCTTTACCTTAAAGGTCTATTTTCCTTCTTTTATCTTCTCACTCTATAGTTAGCTTGCCTGAATGCACACTATTTATGACTTATAGCTCTTGGCTCAATAGACAAGAATGGTATCTGTGAAAAGGTGAAGGGTACTCTTTCTGTACTAGTTAACCACTAAAGGGGGCTTCAATAACTTAAACTCATCCCTGGTCATCCCGCTATCAAGCCTTAAGAGGAATCATCCTCACAACTTAGCATGTCATCTCATATTCGTACCTTGAGAGGCATTGTAACACCTTATTTTTATACCAATTAACTTGCCTTGCGGAAGCATTTGGAATCACTTTTGAAGACTACAAGTTATGAAAAATCAAGTTTGAAAATTTTCTTTTACGGATTACTATTCATTGTAACCCAAAAATGTGGCAAACTTCGAAAATTCATAACTAATTGTAGAAAAATCAAAATCGAGTGATTGCAAGTTCTATGGAAAGCTCCTTGGATAAAATTTTGAGAGAAAATAGTTTCTGGACTAATTGCCTTAAAATTCAAGCCCATTTTTTCTTGAAAAAGTTACTGTTCATATGGTCATTTTTTCATTTTCCACTTATTTTAGCCCAACTTTGGAAGGGCATAACTTCTTGTGTGGTTATCAGATTCAGGTGAACCAACTCTCATCTTAAAGAAAAAAATCCCATCTATTTGCTCACCGAATCTCATGGCTATACTCACTCGATTACTTAATTTGACTTTAGTCAAAGTTTAGGTCCATAATGTTGACTTTTATCCCCCCTTGGAAGGATAAATTGTCTTACTTGACCAATTACTTGCATACTAATTCTCCTACCATATAATCATGCATATTGGACAACACTAGCATGCTTTCACATATTAACACATAAGCTAGCATATATCCATAACTTAAAACCTTAAAGCATACTCTTAATTACATTCATCCAACATAAGGTTTTTCTTCATTCTTCTTCTTCTTCTTCTTCTCGAAGCGAACTTAACTCTCTACTATAGCCACTTCTTTTCCTTTGCTCTTGGAGGTTGAAGGCCCTAGGGTTTGTTAAGTATGGGGGTAAGATTCTTGGGGAATCTTAGTAGCACATTGCATACATTACTATGGTTACACATCACAATGTAATTCAAGCTACATGCATACATACATACTTGAGTATTATGTACTTGCCATGGAAAAACATAACATCATAACATAACATATCATCTCAACCTTGCATAAACCAAGGTATACATGCATGGAGGCATCATGGCATAACATCATAACACATAGCAATGAATATACAATGTATAGTAACTCTAACAAGCAATGGAATGCAAAAGCTACCTTGTTGGCTTTCCTTCCTCTTGAACTCTTTTCTCTTGACTAGATCTTTGCCCCTTTGTTCTGTATAGCCTATTAGGCAACCAATGACACAACATTAAGCATTACTTCAACTCCATAACTTAACATAACCCCTTAAACCCCTTTTTTCTTGACTTTTAGGGTTTATTTTTCTAGCTTTGATTCTTGAACTTTCTTGGGCCTTTCCTATATAATTTTCCATGTAGAATCCATTTATCAGATTAGTTTTATGAAAATCCAATCCCTTCCCATTGACTTAGCTTGGCCGAACCATATATATATATTTTTAGGGAAAAGGATTTTCAACCAAACTAACATGTAACCACTTAATCTTTAACCTTTAACCATGCTTAATCTTCATCTAAAGCATTCCTTATTATTATGATAAAATTTGGGCAGCACTTCCCCTTAGAAAAATGACTTTCTATCTGTTGGAAATTGTGCCCTAGGGGCCAATCATTATGTTTTGAACATTGTTAATTTATAAGTTTATTAATTACGTTATCATATTATTTGCATGTTTACTGTGATAACTATCCTTGGATAACTCATGGTTTATCCTAAATGTCCCTGGTCGGTCATCTATGTGGGAGCAAAGATGAAATAAGACCAGTATGACTTTAAATTATATGGAGATATAAATTAAAGTCATAGGCACATGTAAGAGTACAAGGTGTTGGACCGACCCGCTATGAGAGAGCTGCATGGGTTAAGTCATAAGCTTCTCTCATATACAAACCATGTCACTGTGCCCTTTGACCTGAGATCATCATGGATTCATACATGAGAAACGCTTAGCTTTGACCTAGTCAAAAGTCACTTTTGACCAAGTGATCATAAAGACTATGTTCAGGCTTAGTGGTTTTTCATGCGTAGGAATGTGAATGGTCAAGATGGAATTTGTCCCTCACATTCGTAGAGAGACATTACTGGGCCCCTCGATGAGTGAGTCTGAGAAATGTATGGCCATACTATAATGGAAAGGTAGTTCCATTTCTATACTCAGACTACTCAGGGATCGAGAAAGTAACGGTCATGGATAGGAGGATGACGTTCTCCATGCCTCATCCATGACCAAAATGTCGTGAGACAAAAGGGACGTGATATGGTTGCATGAAAGGTTGCATCGTTCAATGATCCTCATATGATTTGGGTAGTCGTGATGTCTTGCTAGAGACCGCTTACGACTTGTGGGTCATTGTAGTTAATGGCCCACTGCCAACTTCATATGGGCCTACAGGGTCGCACACAAAATAGCCCGACACGAGTTATGATGTCCAGATTCATTGAATCTAAGATATGTCCAGATTCAATGAATAATATAGGGTGGACGTGTATATATATATATATAAATTCGTATATATATATAAATATAAAGGATATTAATTATTAGATTTAATTTATAAGGATAAATTAAATATATACAAATTAATTCCGTCATCTCTTTATTAAATAAATAGGAGAATTAAATCTGTGAGACGGATTTAATTTAAACCATATTTATTTAATTGTTCTCTTATCTGATTAGGCAATATTTGATATTGTATTAATTTCGGAATTAATTTAGAGTTAATTTCGAAATTAAATATTATTAATTAAACCTATATAGCATCCTATATATTGGTATGAGGAGCTAGGGTTTAAGCAAGAGAGAACTAACAGATAAAGAGACGGCCTAATAGAGGAGAGAGGATGGATTCCTAAAACCCTAGACGGACATAGGCGCTAGCACGCCGTTCGAGGTTGAGGGCTACTCGTGTGGATACCGGTAGAGGAAGCCGACCGGAGTTGTCGACTTCGAACGACAAAGGAGGCACCAGAAGCATCCTGAACGGCCGAATCATCAAGTCACCAGGGAATCGAACGCCTAAAGGTAATGCTTCTTACTACCTGACTTAAACGCGATCGGTAGATCCGGAAAAGGGAATGAAAGTTTTAAAATTTTATGTCGTTTTCGCTGCGCGTCGTCTTTCAATTCCCTACACTATCATCATTAAAATAGCCTAAAACTAACGTACCATCATTATAACTTGAAATGGAAGAGTTTTAGAAGCTTACCTTGCTTCCAAATGACTTTCTCTCACTAGAATTCTTCTCTTTCTCTCTCTACACGAAAATTTGCAAGATGTTTCCTACTTGAAAGGTCTTGCATGAAATGAACATGTGAGGGGGTATTTATAGGCTCCATATTTCACTAATTCCACATATGCCCTTCTTGCATAAGACTTAATCTTAGCCCTCCAATTTTGACCTCTTTCCACATGTACAAATCTCAGGCTATGTGGCTTAATATGTTGACACTTGGATGGTGAGTCATTAGGGCTTATGTCATCGTTCTTATCCATTAAGATTAATTAGGCTTTAATCAAGGTTAATTCTCTTAATTCCTTGATTAACTTGGCTAATTACCCTTCTAGAAACTTTTGACTTTTCAAAGATAGATGGTTAAATCCTAGCCATCCAATGAACCATGTTTGCCACGTGTCACGATCCTACGGAAGATGACTTAACCATAATCATTTTACTTATCCCTAATTAAATTTTAATCTAACTTGATTTAGTATTTTCTTTTCCTTTTTCTTTTTATTTTCTTTTTCCCTTCTTGGCCAATTTGGGCATAACATGTGTCCTTGACATTCTGTCAGAAATTTTACCTCCCCGGTTGTCCTGACAGTCTACTGAATCGTAATATAATATTGGTTTATTTTATCTGATAGTTGAAAAATTCTAGTATCTTAGAATTCTTATATCAGATCACCATTAATTATATCTCATTAAAGGGAACTTCCTTAATTAATTTCATAATTTTTCTCCCCATATAACTCTTTAAATTGCCGTTTCCGTAAAAACAAACAATCCACTGATATTAATTTAGCTTTAAATTCAATTAAAGCTGACCTCCTCATCATTTAGGGTTGGAAATAATTTTATAAATCTCCATAATTCCTAAATGAATTTCCTTTAATTTTTCATAACTTTCTAAGATCTCTAGGTATTTTTAATAATTGATATTGGCCAATAAAAGGCACATATATGGCGCCACGTTAAAGGAGCAGAGGGGGAAAAAATAGTCAATACTATTGACCAATTAGTCAACCTTATTGAGTCACATAGTAGAAATTTTGCTCTACCGGGTAGATAGGGAGCTATCTAACACTTACCCGTATTGCATTCTAATTTTTCTACTGCCCATAAAATATCTTCTGGTGACTTATACGATGACTCATCACCCTCATAAATGAAGCACATGGGAAGGAAGAAGAGAATTCAAGTTGAACTTGTCTTCCTCAAAATATCTGAGATATTTTCTAACTTTGTCTCCTAATTAAGGGACATTAATTATTTAACATTTGATTGGAGCATTTTATCCCATCCTGAACTCCAAAAATTTATCTATTTATACCATAAAACTTGTCTAATTCTGTAGAAAATTTATGAATTTTCTCATTTCATAACTCAGACCATAAGTATTTCTTTTTAAATTTCCCATAACAAACCCATAAACTGCAGTTCTGGCCTTAAAAGTGTTAAAGCCATTCTGCTGGCCCTCAAGGGTTGAGACTAATTTTATAAATTCTATAGCCTCTTAGATCATACATCCCCATTTTATCATAACTTTCTGAGGTTTCCTTATGACCCAAACAATTAAATCTACCTCTACATCTCAAACTGAGCCATAAACTTATAAATTCCTTTTAAGTCAACTCAAGGGCATTTTCGTTATTTCTCCTCATATACAGGCCTTAAAATGTCATTTTCCATTTTCTGGAATTTTCTGGAATTTTTTTGGGTATTACTTCCTTTTTTACCCATTCCTGGCCCGAAACTTTCTAAAATTACAGTTTTGCCCTTGGTCAAGTAAACCTTATAAATCACCCTATTATGGCCTCTATCATAACCTTGGTCTAAACTGACCTCTTTTCTCATTTTTGGGCCTCAAAACTTCACTAGAGCCTCTAACTTTCTTTACATTTTAGTCCCTGGAACTTTCTCTATTTATAGTTTAGTCCCTAAAACCCTTTAACATTCCTTTTACATTTCTGGGACTCCTGCTCATAGGGATTTAGTAGCCTACCTATCTTAGGCTAATCTGTGTATTCTTAGGCCTAAAACTTGGGGTGTGACAGGCATCACCCTCTCGACTTAGCATCTTCCCTTTAGGCTTAGTCTAACGTGACCTTATGAGCCACTATGCTCCATTATAAGCCTCTTTAGGATCTACTGTGATCCCAAAATATCATCTTTATCATCCTCATTATTATCATCATCACCATTACCATTATCATCATCACTATTATTTGACATACTAAGATCTCTAGGAGATCCTATACCATGGGACTGAGTAATAAAATAAGTCACCTCCACTCCATGGATAACTTGACTGATCATTCCCCAAGATTGATCACAGACACCAATATTACCTTCTTAAGCCTTGCTTGATACTTCTAGTCAACTCTAAAATTCTTAGCCTTTCCGTATTACCTTAACCCTTAAGTTTAGATACTTTAGGTCACTTTCCCCTCATGGTTCCTTTTGAATCTCTAGGCACTAGCTCATCGTTAGAGCTTGTTAGCTCGTCATCATGTCAATGCCAATCTGCCTTCTCTTAGGACTCTGTAGTCCTTATTGTCTCTTGTCAATTTGAAACAACATTGGGAGAGGGCTTATATTAGCATGTTCTTATTACCCATCACCATGCTACCATACCTTGTTAAGTTCGAGAAGTCTCATGTATTTTTCTTATAATACTTTCTTGTAATACTTTCTCATTACTATTCACCAGTTTCACTCTCCTTAGGGTAAGATCCACTCCATGCCTTGCTCGGCTGTTTCCCACTATCCTCGTTAGAGGATTTGTCCTCGTGGGAGGATGTATTACTCATACCAGAGCAACTGTCTGTCCACCATTTCCAGTACTACCAATGGAGGATATATCACTGTCAACTCCATTCAAACTATTCATCTATAATTTCTACTGAGATTAACTTGCTCCCATAAGAGCAGCATTAATTCTATAGTGGAGGGGCACATCCAATCTTAGAGAGGTACTTCATGGCCAAGACCTTCCTTATATTCAATCTCTACTAGGGTATACTCTTTAATGTCATATCCATATATAAGGAAGCCTCTCCACTAAAATCACTTAACCCTGTAGGCAGTGGCACCCATCAGTAGAAATTTTGTTTCTTGGACTTCGCTCTGGCTTGAACATAGTGGTTGCACACTTTTAAATGCCTTAGGGACACAAAAGAGTACTATATAGTCCCTAACATTATTAAGGATTTAAATATCGTTAGGCTTTAGGCAGTATTGGGCTCTAAACATCATCAGGAACTTACTCATCTTTCATTACGTACCAGTTCCCAGTGCAATCTTTAACTGTCACATTCTTATCTATTCCATCCAACTTTATCCTCAAGAGATATCTTGCTTGACACTAACTTCCTTTACCTCTTGACCAATCACCCTTATAGTTAGACATTTAACTCATTACTTATTCTTCATTTAATATCATTAAATTCCTTACCCCTCACAGTTTATCATTTAGCAATTTCTACCTCTTATTCAAGGATTTAAGCAAACCTCAAACATCTTACCTTGTTACCTTGTCTATATCAAGGTCACATCGATTACTCGAGATTTAGATTATTACTCTACTTCCTTACTAGGGTATGGACTCCTACTTTTATTCGGCCTATTATACTCCCAGCCATTTTATTAAGAGTCATGCGGTAAGGTGCCTTTGAAGTTACTTTTGTCTTAGACATAAGCTCCATTGCAAATTCTACTTCTCTTTCCGGTAGAAGTTCATTAATCTCTTTTGGAATTTTTCAAATATTCCAATATCATTGGCATTTCCTCTATTCCCTCTTCTACCTCTGCCTGTACAGGGACAAATACCATATATGCTTGGCAATCCTATCTCAATATTTCCCTATTTAGGCCTCACTAATAAAATTCAATTTCAGACTAATTTTCCAAATTAATATCACAAGACGGCATACATATCGGATCAAGGATAGCACAACAATATACACATCGGACAATATAGTGTGAATCCATACCAGAGATCCCTACTCTAGTGCTAATGGGAGTGAAAACATACAAATCTCACGGCAACATATCAACATTAAAACCCAATTTCCCAGCATAATCATGCAATATAAAAAAATGGCTTGTGTCCAAATTAAACATTGCATCCCATGTAACTATTTATATTAATTATTCCTCGAATCATCTCGGGTGACTTACAAGTCTTTTCCTGTATTAGGGTGAATACTCGGCCCTAGGTCTGTGGCCGGGAATTGTCAATACTTTGTGGACACTTTGTCACATCCGGCAATACGGTGATTAGGAATAAGGAATATTTCTAAACAATTAAGGGTCAAAAATAATAAGGAGAAATATAAGAATTTTGATGGAAAATAATTATTATGATTTTCCAAGCCAATTATAGAAATTTGACTAAGGAAAATTGGTCAAAAAATAATTATGGAAAAATATTTCCAAGTCTTGGAAAATTAAGAAAAAATAAGGATAATATCCTTTAAGAATTATATGGGATTATAAAATTATTTTTATGACCAAATTACCCTTAGCAAAATTACAAAGGAATTTAAGGGTGATTTAGGCTAATTTAAGGCTTTTTATTATGTGGTAGAGCTAAATGATGATGATGATTTTGTAGCTATACTCCTTGCTTTATGTGTCTTGGCTATTGCATGTTAGAGTACTACATGTATGAGGTAAAGTAGTTCCCTATTAATAACAAGAGGTTGGAATGCTTGTAATTGATGCATGTTGATGTTTTGGTTGATTGATCTTACTATCGGGATTTCATTGAAATCTCATCCCCATATGTAACCTAATATTTTAGGGACTGAATCACCAAAAGGGAGGTTGAAAATCCAAGGATAAATATGGTGATGAACCATGAGGAAATATTTATATTTGGTTATGTATACGTATGTATGGTTGGTGCTGTAATCCCTAAGCAGGATGCCAATTTAGAGCCACGTTTTGTTAAGTTCCCAAACGAATTTCTGCACGAAATTTGGTATGCTTAAATTTCACGTCATGAACTTCAAATCAATAGGCAGCACGTTAAAAATGGAAAACTATACAATTTTTAATGATTTTTCAAAGTTAAGGTTCAGAATCTGGAAAAAGGGTTTTTGCCAAATGGGCAGAGGTGAATTCCACAAAAACTTGACACTTTTTCAAATGGAATTGGTTCACAAGATTCTTTTTTCTTAAATTAGCATTCAAATAGCTTTTTATAAAATTTTGAATCACTCCATTTCACTTTTTCTAGATTAAGTTATGAATTTTTGAAGTTGGGCCAGAAAACTGGATTTTTACCTGATGAACAGTAAAAATCCGAAAATAAGTGTTTTTATGATAAAATTAAGCCCAAGACCATCCAATGTGGTCTAAAATGATTTAAATTAAACCCTAAGATGATACGATAGTAAAGTGTGACATTTTTCATATCAGAGCAGAGGTTCTACCATAGGATAGAACACTCTGCTTAAGTTATTCATAGATAACGGGGTTGGATGAGGAGGAACTGACAAGTTTTTATAGGAGTGAGATGCAGAACACAATGGATTGGGATGCTAGATCAGAGGTGTCAGTTAATGATTGGAATGTTAACATGACCTATCTCATAAAAGAGGATCCGATGGGATGGACTATGGGGACTGCTAGCCCAGGATACTCAACAAAGGAGTCCAACAATTATCCAAAGCATAGGGCTAACCTTTTAGGGGTTACTATTGAGGACTTAATGAACCTTCCTAGACCCAGTAACCTAGTGGATCCCATAAGCAGTTTGTGTCAGGAACCAATAGACCTTAGTCTTCACATTTAGTCTTGCAGACAGCTTGTTACCCTAAGTATACACCCAAGCGACATCCCCGGACCTAGTACCAAGCCAGGGATACCCCCGACACCCATACTACCTGTCCTTGTTCCGATGAAGCCTAAGATCCATAGTCAGGATCAGCTGAGAGAGAAGTTGGAATTCTTGGGTCGGCATATCAGGAAAGATGAGGATCAGCAAGACTCAAATGTTTATCTAGATTACCTTCAGGGAGTAAAGGTGTTATATCAGACTCATAGACTGGGTAACCCTTATCTAGACACCAAGGACTGGATCTAAATGATGACAGACATGCTTCCATATTTACCCTTCTGGGTATGAGTTCTATCGCTTTAATCAGATAGTAGATTTAGGTGTTGAGGATTACATCCAACACCTTGAAAATTTTGTTAAGATTCACTATTTTTAGATGAATCTTCCCGGACCTAGTAACCTGATGTAGGACTTGTTTTGGTACAGCTAACCAGAGTAGGTTACTCTGACATTTTTGATTGCTATGTATGTTTCTAAGATGGCTATGTATGTTGAACTACATTGCTGTGACTAATGATTGATGCTTGAATGCTGTTTTGTGAATGCATATGTTGTTAAATGAAATCTAAGCATGATGTTTACTTCTTGTTCCTTTATTATGCTATCCGTTTAGTAGCACGATGGTTAGAACCCGAACAAACCCTTTGTCCTAGAGACCCTCAGGACATAATGTAAGGGTCCATCCTGAAGATTTTCAAAGTTCTAGACTATTTGATTAAGCAGAAAGCCAAAATGGCTATTTACCAGCTAGAAAATAGTGCTGATCGTTGGTGAAAGAATACCAAGATTCTTCTGGATACTCAGAACAAAAGAGTGACATGGGAAGTGTTCCTAGAGCAGTTTTACGAAAAGTACTTCTGCGATTAATCAGGGGTGAAAGGGAAGCAGAATTTCTAACCCTAAAGCAGAAGGATAACGAGCCATTTGATGAGTACTTAGCTAAGTTCATACGTCTTTCTCACTACTTCAGTTATCTGTATTACCGAGATGATGAGAGGTGGACGACAGAAAAGATGGCCAGAGGACTAAAGCAGTCCTTAAGAGAGATGATTGCTCCCAGGCAGTTTGAGCACTTCAGCAAGGCAGTTGAGGCCTGCCGAATTAGGGAGAACAGCTTGAAGCATCATTTGATGGTTAAGTCTACTTCCAAGTACGAGAAGGGAAATCAGGGTGGCACCTCTTCTAATGCCAACAGGAATAGAAAGACGCTATGGGACAACTAAAAAAATAAGAAGGGAGGCAAGCCCCCAAATAACAAGAAATGCCCAACTTGTGGCAAGAATCACAGTAACAGACCGTGTATAGTCGGACAAAATATCTGTTATAATCACGATAAGCCTAAACACTTCTAAAGAGAATACCCGCAGAATATAGAGAAGTCAAGGTTATATACCCGAGGATGAGTATTTACCATCACAAGGGAAGAAACCCGAAAGTCTCCAGAAATGATCCAAGACACGATCATTATTAATAATCACCCTGTAGTTGCAATGTTTAATTCGGGTGCTAGTCATTTTCTTGTCTCGTATGTTGTTCTTAAAGACTTAGCTTGGTTATGAATACATTGCCTTATGACATGCATGTGTACACACTAACACATAAGAGGATAATTACACCTGATGTGTGCTTAAACTGTATAGTTGGTTATGAGCACTGTTAGACTGGCCTTAGACTTGATATGTATGCCTTCCATAAAGTTGATGGGGTAATTAGATTGAATTGGTTGTCACCCATAATGGCAAGGATAAAACCCTGATCCTACCAAAAGAGAAATAGAGTTAAATGTGAAAGTTAAGTTAAACTTTGTAACAGAAACTTAGATAGGCAATGGTATGATGAATAAAGCTAAGTAAGACTAGTAGAGGTTAAGAGAAAAATATGTTTCATCATGAGGAACCAAGGAAATTAGTGGCGATAAATGAATATAGAGTGATTACTAAAGGAGGTGGTAACTTTCATCGTTGCGAACAAGGATTCTAGTCATAAGGAACAAACACAATAACTCTCAGATGTTGAGATGGTAACTTAACAAGATACAACGACTCTCAAAGGTCACAAGGAGTAACATAAGTAGAAGTCAAAAAGAGGGAGGTAGCCACTATTTACGAATTATTAGATTCTCCCTAAAAAGGAAAAGTAATGATAAGGACTTAAATAAGACAGTTAGGGGTTGAGTCTAAACACCACTAAGGAGGTGTAGTAGCAACCTAAGATGGATAAACTCTTACAGCCTCATTAAGGCCAGGGTACCATGATAGAGTAGCTATCTCAAGTCCTGGAATAGATGAATAGGAACTTTGAGATAGTGAAGTCAAGATGAAGAGCCCCAGTGAAATGTCTTAAGGATCAAGAAGAAGAGGACGAGACAGATAACTATGCAGGGAACTAGCTTAGAGGTTGGCATGTTCCCCTTAATGTTAAGAGATACTCAGTTGCTTGGGGTTTAGGTTGAAAGGCACCTTTAGTCAAGGGATAAGGTCTTGGCTAGGAATCTTCCTAGAGAAAATGGGAATTGGTCCTCCAAGTTAAAATTGATGTTGCTCAAGATGGAGCAAGATTCCCTATCCGAGCAAGAAAGGGAAGCTGTTGAGGCACGGCAAGCAGAGTTGACTTACCCAATGGAAGCATGACAAGCCAAGAACAAAGCCAGTCTTAGATGTACCTAAGCTTAGCTGAGTACTAGAGCAAGCACAAAGAAGAAGAACCTCATAAGCCCTCTCCCTATGACTTATAGAAGCAGCTGTGAACAGAAAGAAAGGCTCCCCTTATAGGGATAAGATGTCTGGATGGCACGCTACAGACATAGCAACTAGTAAGAGCTTGCACTCCTTGTATTGGAATGCTAGGCATTATGCATGTTAGAGTATGCTCCTACTGAAAAGTGAAGTAAGGGAAGGAGAAGTTGCATAAGTCCTCTCTCTGTACCATTCTAAAATAGTAAGAAATGGTAAGAGTAGCTGGAGGAATAAGAGAACTCCTAAGACAAATTGGCTTAGGCACCTAAAGAGACAAGTAGGTGGCCTAGGGAATTGACATGAAGTCTAAGAGGATGGTACTGGTTCTTGGAACAGTTTTAGGGAATTATCAGTTAGGTGACCAACTGAGAGGAGGTGACTATACTTAGTCCTATGGTCAAAAGTTTCCCAGAGATCTTAAGAGTATGGTACTACTTTGGGAAGACAAGGACCAGGGATGAGTTAAGGATATGAAAACCTCCTTCGGTTGTAAACCAGTACCGAGAGAGTATCTATGACTTCCTTCCAGATAACCTTATCATTAATTAGGCTGGGCTTAATTTCCTTTCGATTAACAGTGGAAAGCCAAAGTTAGAAGAATTGGAGACGTAAAACCTAAAAAAGAGACATTTAGGCTAGTTCTAAATACAGGAAGAACCCATGCGATATGGAGACAGACTGAGTATTGACGGGTAGATCCTTAAGATGAGGTGAGAGACAAGAATGTAAGTTGAAAAGACCCGACTAAAGATAGATCAAGAAAGGGGTCTAAGACAATAAAGTACTAGTGTTCAAGCCTATCAGAATCAATATCTCAGATTCTCGTTAGCACTGTTCAGTTAAGCGTGCTTAGGCAAGAGTGGCCTAAGAAAGGTGACCCTAGGAAGTAATGTAAGAGAGTGCAAAAGCTAGAAATGTTAGCCATTTTGGCAAGAATGCACTAAGTCTAGCAGAAAATGGAAGATGAAAGTTAAGGAAGCTGTTAGGCTATCGAGTGTCCTAAGCAGTATGGTTTCAGACTAAGACCCGAGATCTGCTCAAAGTTTGGAAGTCCTTATAGAAAGAAATGGACACTACTCTCAGATTCAATACAACTTACCATCCTGAGATGGATGGGCAGACATAGAGAATGATACAAATGTTAGAAGATGTGCTACACGCTTACGTGCTTGATTTCGGTGGTAACTAGGATAAGTACTTATTGTAAGCTGAATTCAGTTAAGATAACTATTTCCATTCAAGTATCTGAATGGTACCGTATGAAGCACTCTATAAGAGGAAGTGTAGATCTCCCTTGTGCTAGATAGAGCTCAATGAGAGAAGTAAGTATGGTCCTGATACAGTGGATCAAACTTCCCAGTAGATTAAAGTTATTCAGTAAAGACTTCTAACGGCTCAAAGTAGACAGAAGAGCTACCCAGACACGAAAGGAGACCGTTAGAGTTTGAGGTTGGTGATCAAAGTGTAACTGATAATGGAAGTCGATTGATCCCTGAAGACTAAGAAGCTAGGTCCAAAGTATGTTGAACAGCTTCAAATTTTATCCAAGGTTCGACTAGTAGCTTGTAAGTGACCCTTTCTCTAAATTTGAGTTGGATTCATGATGTTTTCCATGACTCCCAATTATAGAAATACCATCCAGACTTGACATATGTCATAAGCTATGATGACAATGTGCTTCGAGACAACTTGTCTTTTGAAGTCAGACCAGAGTGAACCATGGATCAAAAGGTCAAGCAGCTAAGAAGCAAGTAGATGCCACTGGTTGAGGTTGTCTGGAAAGGTCTCACACCAGAAGAAGTTACGTGGGAGATGGAAACTGAGATAAAGGAAAAGTATCCTAAACTTTTTCAATAAGATATGCCTTAAATTTCGAGGATGAAATTTATTTAGGGGGGAAGAAATGTCACATCCGGTAATAGGGTGATTAGGAATAAGGAATATTCCTAAATAATTAAAGGTAAAAAATGATAAGGAGAAATAGAAGAATTTTGGTGGAAAATAAATATTATAATTTTCCAAACCAATTATGAAAATTTGACTAATTAAGGAAAATTGGTCAAAAATAATTATGAAATTTTTTTTCCAAGTCTTGGAAAATTAAGAAAAAATAAGGATAATATCTTTTGAGAATTATATAGGATTATAAAATTGGTTTTATGACCAAATTACCCTTAGAGAAATTACAAAGGAATTTAAGGGTGATTTAGGCTAATTTAATGCCTTTTATTTGGAAAATTCCAAATAAATATTTGGAAGGAGAATAAAATCCCAAGAAAATTTCTATGATGTTCCAAGAAATTATAAGAGATTATGGAATTAAAAGAAGATCCTCAAGTATCCAAGAATTTTCCTAATTCCTTTGAAAATTGGAAAAATCAATAAAGAGAAGGAAATTAGTTTTCCTTTTTAGTTAATTATTGAGAAATTAATTTTGAGGCAAAGAGGGCAATTTGGAAAGATAAAAATGAGGAGAATAAGTTATAGATCTGACAGAAAATAATTACAGAGGCTAGAGTACTATAATTATAGAAAAGAAGTTAAACTCGGAGTAAAAGTGCACCAATAAGGTGAAGACTAGAGTCTTGTACTTTACTTGGCCCACAAGTTGCCACTTGTCAAGCCTCTATTAGAGAGTAATTAAAGCTTTCCAAGTGTCAAGTATTAAGTGGAGAGGATCTTGACTTTGGAATTTAATTACATTATGATTGACTTAATTAAGAGAGAAGTTTCAAGACTAAGTAGGAAGGTTGTAACATCAAAACTTTTGGGCCTAGAAGTATTAGAAATAGCCTGAATTGGATAGGCTACTAGACCCCTTATGAGTAGAAGTCCCAAAGATGAGAAAGGAAGTTAAAGTAGTTTCAGGGGCTAAACTGCAAAGTAAAACTTTTAAGGGGCTACAGTGTAATCAAAGTTAGAGGCTCCAGTAAAGTCTCCAAGGCCCAGAGAGAGAAAAGAGGCTAGATACAGGCCAAGGATTAAGTTAGAAGCCTCAAAGAGAGGATTATATGAAGCTAAGTCCAGGTAGGGACTCAACCGTAAATTCGAAAAGTTATGACCAACAGGGATAAAAATGGAAGAGTATACCGAGAATTCCAAGAAAATATTTAAAAATAGGAAATAATATTTTAAGGCTCTTTTGTGAAGAGAAAGAATGAAAATACCCCTGAGGCAGCTTAAATGGAATTTGAGGTTATGGCCAGTAAAAAGTACATTGTTTGAGGTAATTATTTAAAATAGTAAGAGACCTCAAAAATGTATACAAAAATGAGGTTAAATGGTTGAAAGGTTATACTAATTTATAAAATTAGTCCCACAACCAAAAGGCCAGTGGAGTGACTTTAATAAATTAAAGAGCCGGTTTTGCTGAAAAAAGGGCATTTTGGTAAATGAATTTTTATGCAAGGTTTAAAGGAAGTGTTATGGCCTAAAAAAATTCATAAATATTCTCTAGAATTAAAGGGAATTTATGGAGCAGACAGAAGAATTTTCTGAGTTTCGGAAGGCCATAAAGGAAGCCGAAGAAACGTGGGCCAAGTAAATTCGGAGGAATTAAGTTTGATCCAACGGCTAGGATCTAATCTCCCATCTCCTCCACCACTTTCATGACACTTGGCATCTTCTAGAAGGTTGAGGTAAGCATGATGTAAGAGGATGATGCAATGATGATGTAAAAGTCAACTTGAAGTTCCAAAATTGCCCTTACCCTTTCTATTAGCCACCAAGGGCATTTTGGTCCATCAAGCCAAATTTTTGGCTATAAATAGGCACACCCTCCCCTTCATATTTCGGCCAAGCAAGGATCTATAGGGAAAATTCTGCCGCTCTTGCATCTAGAGAGAGAAAGAGCCATTTTTAGTGAGAGAAAGTCCACCTAAGTTCAAGCTTCAAGATCAAGGTATGTGATGGTTATAGCACCTGATTTTATGCCTATTTTGGAGTAGTTACTATGTGTATCTGATTCTAAAATTAAATCCATGGGTATAAAATATCATTTGGATATGTGTACGATTTATGATGATTTTTCAAAATTAGGATTTGAAATCTGGAAACAGTGTTGAATTTTTGGAAGAGTGTCGAGTTCCGTATAATTCTGGTACTGTTCAGCATGGAATTGGTTCCTAAAACTATTTTTCGTGTAAATTTAACTTAACGGGCTTTCAGTGAGACTTGGAACCACTCAGTTTTGATTTTTATAGAATTAATTATGATTTTTCAAAGTTGAGCAAAAATTCTGGAGATTCTGCGTGAACAGTACCCGCGAAGCATAATTTCCAGATTTGATCTTCTTGAATCTAAGGCCATCTAAAGTGGTCCTAGTTGACAAGAAATGGATCTTAAGGATGAGAAATGATGAGATTTATGTTATAAAAGTTAGAAAGAAAACCCTAAGACTAAGAGAAAGGGTTGAGGTTCAAGAGAGATAGTCTTGAACTTTATGTAATCTAGTGGTCCTAATGGATTGTATGATCATTATGGTTATGTTTAGGACCTTTGGAACATCCAAGAGGATGTTTGGTGATGTTGACCGAATGCCCACATGGTTGGAAAGTCAAGGGAGTCAAAGGAAAAGTAAGAGGAAAGCTTGAGGTGCAAGGTAGTGAACTTACCTATTGTCATTGCTTGATGTTGTATGCTCGTATGTTGCCGTGTACATGTTATTGAATGTTATTGTGACATGTTTTAGCTACTGTAATTGCTATTCATGATGAGTAGATTATGTCTCCATGGCCATGCATCAAGAAGTTAACTTTGAGCATGCTAATATGTCACTAATTAACAAGAGAATAAACAAGTTACATGTAGTGTATTAGCATCCATCTAGCATGATTAATATGGTATTGTTTGTACTGAGATTCTCCTGAATCTCACCCCTCCCTAACCAACCATATAGGTCAATCAATGATGGGCAATAATGGCATGAGAAGCAAGGAGAAGAAAGTGTAGAATTATTGATGTCAATGAATGATATTATTATTCATTGTGTAATTCTCTTATTATGTAATTTATGTTATGGATGCATATGATGCCATGTAATTAATTATAATATTTATGACATGAATGAAAGTGTATAAGTATGAATGAGAAAGAGTAAGCCCATGTTATGTATGCCAAAGAAATAAAGAGAATTAAAGTAAAGAGATGTTAAGGGATAAAACGTAGGTCCTGGAGCAGTGAGCTTGTAGCTCTAGTTTGACCTACCAAACGAAGGAGTCAAGTCATGAGATTTGGTAGACTCATAATACATATCCCAAGCTTTAAAATGAGAGTTAGATCACCTCAATTGGATGTGTACACAAGGAGATAAAAATTTCCAAAGTTGAAGCACAGAATCTGGAAGTTCCAGATTTTTGAAATGAATAGTAATATCTATTAATTAAACTAAACGAATTGGGCAAGGATAATTCTAATTGGATATTTTTCCCTTAAAGAGCATTGAAATATCTTTTTGTAGAATTTTAGAACACCCCAATACGATTTTTATGAATTTAGTTATGAATTTTTAAAGTTGGACCTGTAATCTAGAAATTAAACAGTGAATAGTAACCCGAGTAGTTATGTTGAAATTTTAAATCCACGGGTTTGTGATATGATCTGCTTGAACCATAATACTTACGAATGTGTGCTTTGACTAGTTAAAGGTAGGACGTTTCAAAGGTGACACTTGGCTTTACATTTATGACAGTGGTTGGGATATTTTGGTACATTAATTGAGCTTTTCTTCCCCCTAAATCAGATGGAGTTTTAGCCAAAGAGGGAAAAGAGAGAAAAAGAGAGAGCTTGAAGAGGATTTAAGGGAAAAACTACCAACTTGGATCAAGTAAGCTTGGAGTTAAGGTTAGTGGATGATTTTACATTGTTCCTTGCTTGTTTCCCTTGAGTTGTATGGTTGAAATTTCTGGTTTTCTTCCTTCTTGGGTACTGGCCAAAATGTATAATAAGTGAGGGAGGAAGTTTTGTTGTTCAAACATGTTAGAACACTCTAAAGCATGATAGATCCTAGTGGTTACAAGTGGTTGTAGGTTGTTTTTGAAGTGTTTTCTTTGTTATGTTGCATGAGGACCATTGATTGAGCTCAAATTATTAGTTTCTTTTCATATCATTATCCATGATTTTGTCATCCTTTCTGGTCCTTTTTAATGAAATTTGTGCTTAACTGAGATTTATGGTTCTTACTTTAAGTTAGTGTCATTTTGAGGATTAAATTGTCATAATTGGTTGTTAATTGGATTCAATTGACTTTTAGGACAATTGATACTTCATTTTGTTACTTTTTTATTGTAGGACACTAAAGATTTGGGGCCAGAATTGAAGAACTCAAGGCAAAAGAAGCAAGAGAAGATCCTCTACCTAAGTTCGCCGCGGCGAAAACCCATCCGTGAAGACAGGTCTTTGCCATGTTTCGCCGCGGCGAACCTATTCTTCGCCGCGGCGAACCTCTCGAAGCAGCAAATCTCAGACCCGATCATTTCGGGAAATTTTGACCTACCCATCCCCAAAAACCAACCCATGCACGTAAGTTTCGGGTTAGAAACCCTATTTTGGGTATGATGAGGGGGGATGACCATTATTCAGCCACCATCTACGTATCTTCCATCCTCTTCTCTCATTTCCACCTCAGAAACCCTAATCCCATTTCCATTTCTCCCATCTGCTGCTGCCATGGCTGAAGAACAATACCTAGTTGGAGTTGATTCAAGAGTTATGACTAGCTAAGCTTCTCAACTCTTGAATATGGTGGAAGAAGCATGAGTTCCAAGAGCTTCAAAGGGGAGTTAGCTTCATCTATAAGTTCTAGTTCTTTGTTTATGAATTTCTAGGTCTTAGGATTTGTAAATTTGGGCTGAACTATTTTGATTATGGTTGTAATCAATTCTGGATGATTGTTTTGTGTATTGGATTATTAGTGTTGAATTTGAGCTTCAATACATGTGGTTACATGTATGTTTTTATGCAACTCTTTTGATACTCTCTGTCTTGCATGGTAATGTGTGATTGTTGAGTTGATCTGGGCTTGCATTTAACCAAGTGCATTAATTAATCTTAATACACACACTAAGTGAGCTTAATAGGATCTTATGAAATGGGTACCATTGATTAAGATTCTAGACTTAAAGAGTTCTTTAAGGTTTTTCATTTAGAAAACTTGGTGGTTTCTACTCCCATACTTATTTTGAACTATGATTGTTTCAAAGCTATATTCAAGAGATTACATATCATTAACTTCACTTCATTACTACTATCTTAGAAAAATCCAAAAACATAGTCACTTAGATTTGAATTAATTGCATTTAGTTTTAGCATTTCATTAATGGATAAAAACACCAAAAACCCCTTTTTCATTACTCTGCATAGCATTAATCTAACTTAGACATCTAATTTAGGCTCCCAAAAGAGAACGACCCGAGTTTGCACTACTGCATAGCTTGGATAAATTTTGAGCGAGAACCTCTAAGCGAACGACAAAAAAAGGCTCTCTTTCAAGTGGCGCCGTTGCCGGGGAGCCAAGAAATTGGTTCTCTAGGTTAGCTTGTGCTATTTGATTGTTGATTGAAGTTTTGATCTTTGTGGGTAGCATTTAGGATAGTTTAGTTGCATATTTGTTCATAGTATAGGTTTTCATCTTGCATAGCATCAAAATTTTTGGAAATACAAACAAATATACTGATTTTCTTGATTTTCAACATCTCCCACGTTGCATCAGTAAAGTCCAGTGTCTGATAAGCGCTCTGTCAAATTTCGCCGCGGCCAACATTACCTTTCGCCGCGGCCAACCTTTTCAATTTCTGAGGGAATCCTCTCGGGACTTATTCGCCGCGGCCAACCTGTTCTTTCGTCGTGGCCAAATATTTGAAAAACCGAAGGGTTTCTCTCGGGACACTTTCGCCGCGGCGAACCTCTGTTTTCGCCGCGGCCAACTCCTTACGATCAGACATCTGGTCTTCTCTGCCAACTTTCACCGCGGCCAACCCCTGTTTTCGCCGCGGCCAACATCTCTGGAAGTTTTTAAAACTTACATTCAACTTCTTTATCTGTGCATACTTACTCATACCCCACCCATACATACTCATACTCATCTATACATACTCATACTCATCCATATACTTTCATACTCACACCATACACTTGCATCCATCACATTGCATACTTTTATTTGACTTTGTGTGCTGCAAGTCAATTTTGTTACTTTTTCTCTTGTGATACTTATTTTGCATGTCACGAAAAACCAAACTTGTGCCCTATAACCCGGAGATTGAGAGAAGACTCACAGAGATAAGAAGAGAGAAAAGAGTCGGAGGGACAAGTGAGTTGGTGGTTGAGCAAGAGAATATTTCAGTGGAATCTAGCCTATCCAGCAGTGAGAGTGAACCTACTGACCAAGAGATAATGGCTGATTTACCACAAAACCAACCTCATCCTAACCTCAATGCCAACCAAGTAAGGAATGGAGGAAATAGTGAACAAGAGAGAGTGGGAGAAAATAATGGGAACCCTAGAAGAAGAACAATTAGGGAAGCCACCACATCTGACATTAACTTTGACCCATTTACTGCTGCTTGTCCAAATTTTGAAGTTAACTTTGAGATTAAAGGTTTATTGATTAACTCTCTTCCTAAATTTCATGGCTTGACAGGAGAAGACCCATACCTCCATCTGCAATCTCTTTCCATGATTTGTCAGAGTATGAAGCCTGTGGGAGCATCGTTGGACCAAGTGCTATGGAAGGTTTTTCATCTATCCTTGGAAGGCAAGGCTAGGGAATGGTACATGAGCCTTCCAAGACATGTAGCTGATGCATACCATAGCTGGGGGAACTTAAGGAAGGCATTTTTGGAGAAATACTTTCCGGCTTCTCGAACTTCATCAATGAGGAAGGAGATTTATTCTGCCAAGCAAGACTACGATGAATCCCTCTACGATTACTGGAATAGATTTCAGGACCTACTTTCAAGATGCCCACATCATCAAATTCCGGATGAGCAACTGGTGCAGTACTTCTATGATGGGTTGAAGAACCAAGAGAAGGGTATGTTGGATGCTGCATCGGGAGGATCTTTGATAGACTCTACTGCTGCGGAGGCTTGGGATTTGATAAAGAAGATGGCCCTGAATCATCAACAACATGGGGTGAGAGATACTAAAGGAGTACATGAGATGGGAGCTGCTTCGGTGCACAGCAGAAGAATGGACGCTTTGGAATCAAAAGTAGATTCTTTAGGAAGCCAAGTGACATCTCAATTGTCTTTGATTACTGCTGAATTAAAGAATATGAGTGTGCATCGCCCATCCACTCCTATGGACATTACAGCGCCTAGTTGTGACACATGTGGATTAGTCATGCATATATCTAGCGTTTGTCCGGGTCGTTATGAGGAAGTGTCTGCAGTCTTCCAAGGCCGCCCAAATCAAAAATGGGACCCCTACTCCAACACTTACAATGAGGGATGGAAATCAAACCCTCGATTGGGCTGGAGGAATGATGATAGTAGACCTCCAAATAGATTTTAGAAGAGTGGAGGAGCTAGTCCATCTTCAAACCAGTTCCAAAACCAGTCTCAAGCCCTTGCGGTCCCACCTAAGGATGAAACGAATCAACTTCTACAGAATATGATGGCTTTAATGAAGGAAGAAAGGGCTGCCAACGCTACTCAGTTCAACTCCTTAGCTTCACTAATTCAAACAAGATTCATCCAAGAATGATGCTAGATTTAGTGCTTTGGAAAAGAGAATGGAGCAATGGGAGACTAAATCTGAGAACATAAACTCCTATGTAACTCAGTTATCCAACAACATGAGTGAGTAACAAGCTAGAAGCAGTGGCACTATTCCTTCCAATACTGTCATAAACCCAAAGGGTTTGAATGCAATCATGCTACGAAGTGGGAAGCAAGTAAGATTCAGTGAAGAGGAAGAAGAATCAGTTGATGAGGAGATTGAGTGTGATAAGCCTCTTCTTACACATTCAAGAGTTAAGAATTCTGAGAGTGCAAAAGAGAGAGAATTGCTAGATGAAAAGAAGTCAACTCTTTAAGTAGCAAAGGAGCAAAATCTGAGAGCAATTATGAGAAAGCAGCATCAAAGGAGCATGATGGATCATCTAAGCATGGAGCTGGTAAGCTGAATGATAAAGAGGTAAATCTCAAAGACCTTCCTTTTCCTAATTCGTACTTGATTAGCAAAAGAAAGTCTGAAACTAAGTATGAAAAAGATATTATTGATGTGTTTAGTAGAGTGGAAGTTAATATTCCTTTGCTTGATCTTGTTAAGAGAGTTCCTGCTTATGCTAAATACCTTAAAGACCTGTGCACCCATAAGAGGAAGTTTAGACCAAATGAAAGAGTTCAAGTGAGCTCCAATGTGTCTGCCCTGTTTAAGCCTCAAATCCCTGTGAAATGCCAAGACCCTGGATCCTTCACCATCCCTTGCACAATAGGAAAAGTTTCTATAAGGGGAGCCTTACTAGATCTAGGAGCAGCTATTAATGTGATGCCTAAGTCTGTATACACTTCACTAGGAGTCAAGACGCTTAAGTCTACCACTGTAGTACTCTAGTTGGCTGATAGAAGTATTAGGTATCCGGAAGGCATCATAGAGGATATTTTGGTTCAGGTTAAGGATTTGGTCTTTCCTGCTGATTTTTATGTACTTGACATGTCCTCTGAGCTTGTCCATGACACCACACTGATTCTAGGTAGACCTTTCTTGAGGACTGCTAACACTATGATTAGCATGAAAGAAGGTACCATCACTATGGAAGTAGGGGATCATAAGGTTTGTTTTAACATGTATGAAGCAATGAAGCATCCTTATGAAGACTATTCTCTCTTGGGTGTAAATATGATTGATGTTGCTGTTAATGATGCTTGTTCTGAGTTCGAATTGCAAGATGACTCCTCTAGTTCTGAACTTTATTCTGTTAATTCTGATGATGAGGATGACACTATTTCTTCTTTTTCATCCCTTTACTCTACACCTTCTTCTTGCTCATGTGATGATAAAGATACATGCCTTGATTGCACTGTGTTTAATTGTATGCTTTCCCTCCCACATGCATTTTCTATTTCCTCCCTTGACTCCAAATTAGGCTTTGATCCCTCTATTGTCAGTGATAATTCCCTTGGGGAAAGGTTTTCTGTTGCTATTTCAGATATGGAGGAAGAAGTCATGGAGGAGATTCCCTCTAAGGCAGTTGCTGTAGATCAACTAGAAGTTGGTTCAACGCTTGGAGAGGAAGCTATCTGCAAGGTTGAGGAATTCTCACTGATTGAAGGAAAGGGGAGTAATCTTTTCTCTCTTGAACTTCATAATTTGATTCCCTCTATTGTGCAACCACCTACTCTTGAGTTGAAACCCCTGCCCCCTACTGTGAAATATGCTTTTCTAGAGTCTGATGAGCGATTACCGGTTATTATAGCTAACTCCCTGTCTAAGGTTGAGGAAGAAAGACTCCTTACTGTTTTGAGAGAGCATAAGAGGGCTATTGGGTGGACTTTAGCGGACATTCCTGGAATTAGTCCAGCCATTTGCACACATAGAATCTTGCTTAGTGAAGGTTCAAAATCAGTGAGACAACCCCAGAGAAGACTAAACCCCCTGATTCTTGATGTGGTTAAGAAGGAAATTACCAAACTTCTAAGTGCTGGGATCATCTATCCATATCTGATAGTGAGTGGGTTAGTCCAATACATGTAGTGCCTAAAAAGAGTGGGGTTACTGTTATTAGAAATGATAGGGATGAGCTTATTCCTACAAGAGTGCAGAATTCCTGGCGTGTGTGCATAGATTATAGAAAACTCAATGATGCCACACGGAAAGATCATTTCCCTCTTCCTTTCATAGACCAGATGCTTGAGAGACTTGCAGGCAAATCTCATTACTGTTTTCTAGATGGTTTCTCTGGGTACTTTCAAGTACCTATTGCACCGGAGGACCAAGATAAAACCACTTTTACATGCCCTTTTGGTACCTTCGCCTATCGTAGGATGCCTTTTGGGTTATGTAATGCTCCAGGGACTTTCCAACGTTGTATGATGGCTATATTCTGTGAATTTTAGAGGAATGTATGGAAGTCTTTATGGATGATTTTACTGTTTATGGTGGTTCTTTTGATGATTGTCTTGCTAGTCTTGAAAAGGTTTTGAAAAGATGCATTGAAAAGAATTTGATTTTAAACTTTGAAAAGTGTCATTTTATGGTCAATGAGGGGATAGTTCTAGGACATTTGATTTCTAAAAAGGGAATTGAAGTTGATAAAGCTAAGATTGAGGTTATATCTTCTTTGCCTTATCCTGCCTGTGTTAAAGATATTAGATCATTTTTGGGTCATGCGGGATTCTATAGGCGGTTTATAAAAGATTTCAGCAAGATTGCTTTACCTCTCTCCAAGCTTTTACAAAAGATGTGAAATTTGATTTCGATGATTCTTGTAAAGTTGCCTTTGGTGATTTGAAATCTAAACTCATTTCTCCTCCTATTCTTGTTGCACCAACTGGACCATGCCCTTTGAAATTTCATGTGACGCTTCTAATTTTGCTGTAGGAGCTATGTTAGGCCAGAGGGAGGAGAAGCTCTCAAGAGTCATTGCCTATGCTTCGAAAACACTGGATGCAGCTCAAGTCAATATACACAACAGAAAAAGAGCTATTTGCAGTTGTTTTCGCGTTAGAGAAGTTTAGACCTTACTTGTTAAATTCTCATGTGACTGTTTTCACTACTGATCATGCAGCTGTTCGCTATCTTCTTAAGAAACCACAATCGAAGCCACGATTGATTAGGTGGACATTACTTCTTCAGGAATTTGACATTGAAATCAAGGATAGAGCCGGGGCTGAGAACCATGTAGCCGATCACTTAAGTAGGCTACCTGATGATACACGGGGAGTAGACTCTTCTGAACTCACCTGTGATTCCTTTCCTGATTCAGTATTATGTGCTCTAGCTGTTAAAGAGCCTTGGTATGCGCATATTGTTAATTATCTTATAACCGGACTCACCCCTCCTTTCATGTCTAAATTTCAGGCACAAAAACTTCAAAGCGAATCGAGGCACTACATCTGGGATGCCCCTCACTTATGGCGGATATGTAGTGACCAAGTTATCAGAAAGTGTGTGCCTAGTGAAGAGTTTGAGTCTGTCATTACAGCTTGCCATTCAATGGTTTGTGGTGGTCATTTCAGTGCAAGGAGACATCTAGGAAAATTCTAGATTCTGGTTTTTACTTGGCCAACCCTTTTTAAGATTCTTATGATTTTTGTCGGTCCTGTGACAAATGTCAACGTTTTGGGGGTTAGGTAAAAGACATGAAATGCCTCAACAACCTTTACTGTTTTGTGAAATTTTTGATGTTTGGGGGATTGATTTCATGGGTCCCTTTCCTCCGTCCTTTTTTTTATACATTCTTCTAGCTGTTGATTATGTTTCCAAATGGATAGAGGCTGTACCTACTAGAAAAGATGATGCCCAAGCGGTTTCTAAGTTTCTTAAGTCCAACATTTTCTGTAGGTTTGGGATTCCAAGGCTGTGGTGAGTGATAGAGGTACCCATTTTTGTAATAAAGTGGTAGATAACTTGTTTTCTAAATTTGGTGTCACCCACAAAGTCTCCACTGCATATCACCCCCAAACCAATGGCCAAGCTGAAGTGTCCAATCGAGAAGTGAAACAAGTGCTGGAGAAGATAGTCAAACCATCCAAGAAAGATTGGAGCCTAAGATTAGAGGAAGCATTGTGGGCCTACAGAACTGCCTATAAGTCGCCAATTGGAATGTCTCCTTATCGTTTAGTCTTTGGCAAAGCATGCCATCTACCAGTAGAGTTGGAGCATAAGGCATATTGGGCAGTCAAACAATGCAACATGGATTTGCAATCTTCTGGGGTGGAGAGGAAGTTGCAGCTGCAAGAGCTTGAGGAGCTGAGATTGGAGGCTTATGAGAGCGCTAGACTTTACAAGGAGAAGACAAAATTGGTGCATGATAAGGGTCTCCTACGAAGAACTTCAAGGTGGGAGACAAAGTGCTGATGTTTAAGGCCAGATTCAAATTTAAGCAAGGAAAGTTCAACACCCGTTGGGATGGGCCTTACACATCACAAAGGTGCATAATTTTGGAATGGTGGAGCTTCTCGATGAGGAAAACTGGAGCAAACCTTAAAGTTAATGGCCATCAGTTGAAGCTCTACCATGAGAACCAGAGACCCCCTTAGCTCCCTGGTAGTTTCTTTCCTCACTCATTTACATGCTTTTGCTTAATTGTTAATCTTGTTATGTGCACATGCATTGTATGTTGAATGAGTGTGGGGGAGAAACTCCCTTGTCAAGTAGGAAGTAGAGTAGTTTATAGCTAATTTCAATAA